>NC_056739.1:285901138-286071138 GCF_019279795.1 Protopterus annectens | reverse complement strand
AGAGGAGGAGGGAGCAAAAATAAAATACTTATCCCTCTGCAGCCCCACATCTCTAAACATACTAGATCCAATACAACATTACAATAAGGATTAGGAGGGAGAAATTCCTTATCCCCGCTCTATCATCTCACTTTCACACAAAGACATGCTTCAATGAAATGGAAAGGTCACTGTGCTCATTGCATATAAGCATGTTAATGTATACTCATGGAATATAACTATCTACAACTTGGTATGTAAAAGCTACTAGAGTTCAACTAAATGTAGCTTTTTATACTACTCTCCAAAAAAGTAATGAAAGAAATTTATAAGAAACAAACCTAAAACAAAAGTAACGAGAACCCAAAACTTGTCTGAAATATCTTCTATAAACCCACTTTAAATTTAAGCTGAATTACAAATTACATTTCCTATTTACTGCAATCTAAAAAAGGTAACTTTTACACAATGCCTGCAAAATGCACATACAACCTCCCTAAAAATAAAGCTTACACAAATCAACTTCCAAGAAATTAAATACAGTTATATATAAAGGAAAGTTCAGAATAAAAAGTTAAAACTTTGCCTTAACTATCTAGTTAGAAAATAGCAAATCCTGCAGAACTGATCCAGTTCTAACCATCTAACCAAATTACAAATTAACTCAAAAATCTTATTTATAAAACAAACATATCCTAGCCTAACCTCCACTAAATTACTAAAAAAGACATTATGTAGTTGAACTACTATTATAAAGGAAACAATATCTTAGAATATTCAGGAAGACATTCCCCGTGATTCATGAAGCTCGGAGCAAGGACGGCGGTAGGCATGCACCGACAGTGCAGCGTGAAGATGGTGCAGTAGCACTAAATGCATATTAATGAAGGCACGCTGCCGCCACAGCCACGTGCACAGGAAAGGAGCGCGAGTGCATAGGGCATGTCGAAGTGCCGCACTGAGGCGTGGAAATGGCAGCTGCCGACGTGCAACCTAAAATGCTTGCATATAACAAGTTGCAAGATGGTAATCACATCTGTCAGTGTCCCTGGATACTGAAACGTATGCAAAGCATGCAAGAAAGTTCCTGCAAACAAAGTGAAGAAGCAATCACAAATGCATGGCAGGGAATAACGGGTCCCTAGCCCGCAAACAAATGACATGGAAGACCGTGTGGCCGTAGTCCAATGCCATTTAGATAGCTATACCAAGTGGAAGTGAAACACATCATATGTTAGCGAGCTGCCAGTAGGTATGTCCAGCCCAATGGTGAGGGTCACCAGCTGACCCATAATGTGAGGGAGGGTACACAGCTGGGCAGATGTGTCCAAAACAAATACACGATAAATGTAGATATCTAGCGACCTTATGTCCGAATCATATCCCACAAGGCATGTAATAGTCACATACAAAAGGTATGTCCATATTTCACATACCAAATGTGATAGGAAATAGAATAAGCATGTAAACGAAACAGAAGGAGCATATAAACAGCTACAACAATAAGGAAATATGTAGGCCGAAAGGAACAGTATTATCCATACCGTCAACTGTGGGGACATGTTGTCCAGTACAGTTGGATATGTGTACAGAATATATCCCATCCTGGACATAGGAAAAGGTGGCATCCTACCAATGAGTAGAACAGGCTGCCAAAATCCGGAAATCAGAGGTACAAGCCGAACTTGTCAGGATGTGTCACAGTTGAACGGGTAGTACCCGGGTATACCAACCATGTAATGAAAGTTAAGTAAGGGCATCTACCTATGTGCGTGAGGCATAGCATGTGGAAAGCAAACATGGCAGGGTAGTCCACATAATCATAAAGGTACCTGACACATGTAGGGTATTCAATGTGTTACTCTGGCCGTGTCATGGGCCAACAACCAAAGCAGTGATTTATGGGGTGTGAGGAATTTGTGTGTGTGGGGGGATGGGTAATGGTACAATCCTCCAAGGCGATACTGTGTCGTATGCAGAATAGGTGAACTGGAGGTGTATGAGGGAGCAGCAGGTGAAGCTGAAAGAAACGCAAACACATGTGTAAACAGCTGCAATACAACCAGACAGGCCATACTGTAGAACACAATCCCACAAACATATGAATATTGAAATGTGCGATACAAATCGATAGACATGTCACTGGCACATACCCACAGATTGGTCCCGATGGAACTGGCCATAACAAATGCAGCACACCTGGATGCATAATGGACTACCCAGCATCCCCTCCACATCACACAACCCGCTCCCGTACCTGAACGTCCACCAAATCCAGCCATACTTGGCCTACTGGTTTGGTGCAGCCACAGCTACCCATAGTGACCACTACGCATATGTGGTAGGTAGTGTCACCCTAGGCAGTTGCAGGATTGTACACTATGTATCCCCTGCATGTAAAGCCCCCAGCACATTTTCGTATAGCCAAAAAGATGTTTGTTATCTCGCTTGTTGTGGATCGGTCCAATTTTTGGATATCCCTCATGGGATACGTAAGCTGTGTAAACATTAGAATGGAAGACATGAAGTCCAGTCCAGTAGATATCTGGACACAAGTTGGAATGTGCATTAGAGGTGCACGACACTGTCCAGCCCTAAGTGGTCATGCATAACCTACCAACCAAACACCTGCCCGTGACGCACGTGTCCCGACATGAATAAGCAGGAGAATATATTGCACACATTCTCATAGTGGCACATGGTATAAGGGTGATGAAGGCACTGACGTAAACAGGATACCCCTGATCCACTGTGTGAGGGACAATTAATGTGTGTGTAGGTGTGACCTGACCAACAATGGTACAATGCCAAATGTCTTGTGACAGAAGGGAATAACTATGCACCATACTGCATGTAACAGTTGCCTAAAGCGGTCACGTCAGGATAGAATAAAACGTAAGTCGCACAAGAAACAGGCAAACAACAAAAGTGCCAAAGGTATAAGGCTTACAGCTAGGAAACAAATGACAGTTCTAAACCTGCAGTGACTGTGGCTATGTGTTGGCCCAAAAAATCTGGTATCCACAGTAGGGCCGTCATCTGTCCCGCTTTGCGAGGGATAGTCCATCATTGGACAGGTGTGTCCTGACAAAAGACATATCAAATGGCAAATATCCTGGGATTGTAGGACATAATTATGTCCCATGTGTTATGTAAAAGTAGCAGAAAATAATTATTGCAGCATCTACAATACCTAAATGTTACAAAAAACAGAATAAGCAAATAAACCGCTACAACAATAGGCTTTTATGTCAGCAGATAAGTAAAGTTCTATCCGTTGTACTGACCATGGGTATGTGTCGGCATTTAAAACCAGGTGTGTTCCGAAAATGTCCCATCTTGGCCATGTGAAAAGGTGCCAACCGTAGTCACCGGAATACAGCACAACCCGTACATATGACAATGTCAACAATACCAATGGTCAGAGCATTCACACAATAACTGGCCAGACCCTTAAAAACTCACAAAGCCAGTTCCCTTTGGGGGAAAGGTGTTGAATGAGAATGACTGCTCACAACAATGAAGAGTACTAGACGCATTTAACTGCAGACAATTAGTAGTATTTTGAATCTGTCAACATGTTCCAAGTTAATCGTACTAATATGGTAGAAGTGTCTGTGATTGCCCCTGAGTTGTCATAGCCTTGTCCCTGTAGACACGAGTCCCCAACTATCAGAGAGGTCCGTACACATAAGTACACAAACCAACTGTCCCAGCTGCTGACTAGACTATTGCATACCTGTAGTGATTTCATAACAGATGTCCAGAATAATATTCATTGTATGTATAAATGAATGAAATAGTCAAATGGGAAGGGAAACCACCCCCCCAACCTGCATTATGTAGTGGAACCAATCCCTTCTCTAAATTATGTAGCGCTGACCCAATAATGTGGTCAGAGTTGCCCAAACACCTGCGTCTGTAAACACAGGTAGACTGTGAAACTCTGGACTAACTCTGGCCATGTGCTACATCTGATCTTTGAACAGCGCCAGGGCAGTGCTAGTCACCAGTCGGCCGAGCCTAAACCCGGGCCAGCACATGAAAACCCTGACAATCCAACACGCGTATGTGCGAGGAATATAAGCGTAGGGATTATGAATATTCTTGGAGTGAGTAGACTCACAGCACGGGTCTAGAGCAGTAGGAAACAGGGAATGTCCAAATTGTAGTACTGTGGTTTTCCCAACAGGAGAATGGATGCCTGCTGTGTAAGGGAAGCGGTGAGGCATATGTCAGAGTAGCTATGAACCATGGGTATACACAGAAATGAGCCAGAACACCAATAGTGTAGTGGTTACAGCATCCACCCAACGTAAAGGCATTCCCGGTGCAAGTACAACTATAGCACATATTAATTGTGTAATAAAAGCCTCTGTGCTGTAAAGCCAACAGTTATACATGTAAAGGTGACCGCGTTCGCATGGGTCCGTTAACCATCAAAGTGGTACTGTCATAAGGAATAAGGCACATGCAATCCTAAAGACGTACCTGTAAACATATGTAACTCAGAATAAGTAGATGCAAGTGGGCCTGCGCGGGTGTATGCAGCTATTTGCATAGCAAATGTATGTTGTCTTCTACAGCTGTACCTTTCATATATATATAGTTATATAGATGTGTGTATAGAGAAATATCCACAGACATAACAGAAATATGCAATTATATAGCTACATATCTATCTATATATACACACATATATATACATATATAGATATGTCAGGAACGCTGAAAGATGAAAGCAAACCTAAGGGTTGTGAAGGGAATCCAGAGCAAGTTAGGAATTATGAAGTGCTCGCAGCGTATGTCACATAAAGCTGCACAAGTGTGGGTAGAGCACCACTCTCCACACCAGAGGCAGGGCTATACCAGTGGCCATAACATTGTTGAAGTGCTACGTCAACATTGTAAACAGACAGGACATGTTGCGACCACCTACACTTGTAACACGCAAATTGTTCGTAATGCATAACACCAGGAAGTATGTGCAAATATTAATGGATGGTGAGCCTGTGAATACACGAGGTGGTACAAAATGTGTGTAGGGCCCCAACGCTCATGAGAGGGCAATGTGTAAAGGTGTGTCATGGCTGTGATACCAGGTGTATAATGTCTGTTATGTGGGGAAACTCAACACGGGTGTGCAGGAGAAACCATGGATATGCGAGTATGGACACAGGAGTGATGGGGTATGTTGCGCCGGGTGCAATGGAGCAGCCCGTGGAGGTCAGTTAGTAGGGTTACCACCATTTCAAATGCTCAAAGTGGGACATTTTCTGTAGAAATGTCAGATTTGCAGGACAAAATATACTCATGATCAGTACAAATGATAGAACTTCACCTTTCTGCCAAAATAAAAGCTTATTTGTGTAGCATTTGAGTTGCTTATGCTATTTCATATCACATGTAGGTGTTTCAGAGAAAAAATAACTGTTTTATGAAACTATGAAAGAAAACGTAGGAAATATTTTCATACAATAATCTCAGGACACCTGCCATTTTGTCCATTTTTCGCAGGACACAACTGCCCAAAGCGGGACTGTCCCTCACAAAGTGGGACAGGTGGTAACCCTAGCTAGTACGTAGTTGCGATTCCCAGATAGAGCGTCATTTGCATGGAGACATGTGTGACTGGGCGTATCGTTGTCGGATGTTGTGCGTCAGGTCTGGCAGCACGGCACATAAAACCTATACGCCACTCATGAGTGGAACGGAGTTCTGCTGTGACAACCCCAAACCGGGAAAAGCAGAAAGACACAACTACATGAAGACAACAATTTGTCGACGTACAGTCACAGTAACACAAACACACATCCTTTCAACAGTAATAATATGAATATGTACAGAAACAAATACAGTAACAGGAATAATAGGCTGTGCATACGAGGAATAGGTCAAATGACACTATCAGAACCCAGCTAGCAGCGGCACCCCAGACATGAAAAACCTGCAACATCTGTCCGCTGCACAACATGCAATATACTGAGCACAAGTTCACCGGAGTGAAGTGCCGATGTCAGAATGACTAAGGCAATAGTATGCTGTTGAAGCAGGGATAAAACCAATACGCATGTGTAAGTGTCCATGTCCGGGAAATGTATAGGTTAACGGACACACATATGTATATATAGATAAAAACGTATATATACAAATAGCTATAATAATTGACATACACATATATATCCATACGGACATATATATATATATATATATATATATATATATATATATATATATATATATATACACACACACACACACACACACACACACACACAAACACACACAAGGATATACTACAGATATAAATAGATAGATATATATATATATACACAAACAACAGGTAGTGATATGTACACATACACACAAAACAAACTATATGTCAGTGTAGATATGCACTTTCACATAAATAGGTTACTTCACAGCAATTATGGGTAACATATTTACAGCCCAGGCATTTGTGACTGGGAGGTCCAGTAAAGAAATGTTGTACCCCCCACATCGCCCAGCTAGGCTGGACAGACATACAGACAGGCAATACAGATCAATGCACTGCCGCTGTCCAAAACACCGGTAGGAAAGGACCAGTGGGAGAGTTCTGCAAGGTCTACACTTTAAACATGGATAACGGTGTCCCTTGCGGGACCCCAAAAATTCAGGGTACCTGTGAACCTGTAGTCATCGATGCGAGCAGGATGCAGGTGTACATGGAATAGTAGGTTGTGCAAGTGTGATAATACATGGGTTGACAAAACGTACGACATGTGTCCCGAGATGGGGAGAGTGGGCAATGTGTAGGGGTGTGCTCATACCCCAGCTGTGCTCGCAGTAAGTATTTGTCACGACTGCTGTAGAGGGGTGCCAGGTAGGTGGACCATGGGTATGCATTAATGGGCTTAAGTGTGCAGGTGCTGGTTGGCAGAGATGTAGTAGGCCCGCCCAGTGGAAGTCATTAATATTCCTATGTGGGCATAGCATACGCCTACACCTCCCAAACCTGAAGAGCACATCTACTGGATAGTTTGTAAACCATTGGGGAATACATAGAGACCTACACAGTGCTGTGTACCCGAGTAGCATGGGCGTCCATAGTTATGTATCAGAATGTAACAAAGTCCAAAGAAACACTGCCAGAACTACTGATATTAGGTGAACAGGTGGCAGAATACAGGTAATGACAGATGACAACATGTATGAGTCATAAGCAGCATGTACCTCGACAAACGTGAATGAATACATATGTTCTGTGACTGTGAATGTGTCTGGTTAATACAGCCAATCATCTAAATGTATCCTGCAGGGTGTTATGCATTGTTCCTGATACGGTGTTCAGTCACACCCATTGGTATGTGAGTTCTGCTACTGACGGAAAGTGCATAAGTTGCTGACCACTTCAGGTAGATGATAGCATAATAGAAGAGGGTAAACACCCATACGCCTGTGAGGGACACACCCATCTGGGCAGTTGTGTCTTGCAAAATGACAGTTATGGCACATGGCCTGTGCATACCTCTCAAATGACCCCAATTTTTCATGGACGTCCCTGATGTTGACCCAAATTTCAACTCTGTCCCTCTTAATCTGTCCTAAAACTAGTAACGTTTGGAGGAAATGCGATGAATTACACTTAATGAATAATGACAATAATTAAGAGTTACAAACTCCTTTTACTTCAGAAAATGTGTATTAATTCATATGCTCTGAGTCTGTCAATGTATTAGGTTAATAGCACTAATATTTTAAAGTTGTCCCTGATTGTCCCTGTTTTTTCCTGACTTGTCCCTGATTCTGTTGAAATTTGTCCCCAATTGGTTGAGAGGTCTGAGCCTGAGAGTTCAGGAATGGAGGCTATATAGTGTGTATAGTGGTGTCAGACATCAATTTGTTGTATCAGTAACAGCTACATGTAATAGGAAACAGTATTATCAATTATAATGCTACATGAATAACCTTAATGTATGCAAACCGTGGATGTCGTCCGTGTACTACTGGCTGTGGCTCAGACCTCTCAACCAATTGGGGACAAATTGCAACATAATCACGGATAAGTCAAGAAAACACAAGGACAATCAGGGACACATTTAAAATATTAGAGCTATTAACTGGAAACATTGACAGAATCAGAGCATATGAATTAATACACATTTTCTGAAGTAAAAGAAGTTTGTAACTCTTACTTATTGTCATTATTCATTAAGTGTAATTCACCACCTTTCCTCCAAACATCACTAGTTTTAGGAGGGATTAAGCGGGACAGAGTTAAAATATGATTCAAAATTAGAGATGGCCCTGAAAATCAGGGACAATTGAGAGGTATGATGTGGGTATGTGTTGCCTCGACACATGTGATAACTCTACATATAGGGTCAATAGGTCCGCCACCAGTCTGAATGGCCAAAGTGGAACCTGGTCTGTAGAACTGTCAGATGTACCAGGGCAGAACATACATACAACCATACATAGTACAGAAATATACATATTGGAGCAAATCGAAGCATAGTCTAGCAGCAGTATAGTTGCTTATGCTACTACATATGACATATCGACATGTCAGGTATACAAGACCTGTAACAAGCAACCAGCACAGACACCTACAACATGAGAAGGTCCCCTAATCAGGACAGTTGCAATGGCTAGAGTATTGTCCATACCACTCAACTGTCCCTGAATGTCAGGTATGTCCCTGCGTTCGACTGAAAGTCAAACTGTGTCCCTCTTAATCCCTCCTAAATGTAGTGGCTGTTGAAGGAAAGGTGGTGAATTACACTCACTGACTAATGACAATAAGTAGGAGTTATAAACAACTGTTACATCACAATATGTGTATTATGTCATATGCTCTGATTCTGTCAATGTGTCAAGTTAATAGCACTACATTTGTAAATGTGTCCCTGCTTTTCATGACCTGTCCCTGAGTCTGCAGAAATGTGTCCCCGATTGGTGGAGAAGTCTGGTATTACCACGTGATGTGTGAAGGAGTGTCCCATGCAAAGTGGGAAAGGTGGCACTCCTATAGTCTCCCGTCATGCAATCTGAAAGGTGGTCAACGTGCAGTTGGTATGCGGTAGCATGGCTCGGCAGACCACTGCGTTAACAAACTCAAGTCACATGTCAGCATTGCAGCGTATCGGTTCCCATGTATCAGGCAGATGGGAGCAGATCGTATGAGGAACACGCATATAATATGATTATGTCACTGGACAGGCCGCCGAGTCCGTACAGTCGAACGGCTGCCGTCGCAAAATGGTTACACATACCCGATACAGTAGTCATGTAGTCCGATGTAATACGCATCACAAGGGATCACACACACCCAGCGTGAGTGACAAATGTAAGAGGACATGTCGGAGAGTGAGCGGCTGTAAGCGTGTTTGTCTACCAGTATGCCAGTAGTGCCCTGTCAAAGAAATGTGGAGTGTAAACGTGTATAAGGTGCTGTGACTAGAGGTCAGCAGTGCTTAACACTGTGCAAACCCACGCACAACAGCTCCCACCTGCTGGACTGTGCCTTACCCGGTTTGTATCCAAAGGCGTCGGCATGTCCGCAAACAAAGAACCACCCTATACACGTGATGGTAGACATACCCTGCACACATAGCTCATGTGACTGAACAATAGACCATGGCATATGTACAGATGTACAGACAATAGACCGCAAACACCATACAGTGCAGACATCCAACAGTATAGCAATGTACTGGCAGATATGTCCGGACCACTGGTGTGTGCATGCTTGGCCATCCTGTGTATCAGTGTGTGAGCATGCCCAGTATGACTGTTGCGCATGTTGTAGAATGACAATACCGTCATGTGCGTGAGCATGCAAAGTATGGTCAACTGTATTGCATGTGTCACATGTCCAGATAGTTAGTACTGTGTTGCTGACCCCTCCGTTCTACATAGACAGGTGACATGCTGTGTCTGCAGGGTAGCTAATGGTCATGTGGCATTGACAGTTGCTACATGTCTGTATAGTGTGGGGGGACATGCAACCACAGTCCTACACAGAACCGTGGGTGGTGCACATCACACTCACATGTGTAGGTGTGACCAGGGGCACAGCCATCAGTTGTACACATCTGCCGCTACTGTACAGGTCTGCCAGGTACTCCATGTCAGTGTGTGGACCTACCTAAATTGCTGGTTGGAGGGATACCAGGGTACGTAAGTTCCCAACATTAATTACCAGCACAGTGGTGTTGGATGTCCTATAACCATCCTACATCACACAGCCTGGCCTGCTGTCATCTGTGTGTGTCTTTCGGGGTTGGGGTCTGTCAGTGGGCATATCCATAGGCCATCGTATATCATTTGTCTGTACTGGTCCACATCTGTCCAGTTGCATGGGACATGTGTGGGCTGTACGGACACACATGATGGTCAGCCCATAATCTGCAGTGGGTAGGACACCCTGTGTACAACAGGCTACCATTGTGAACCCCGTATGTGCTACAGAGGTCATGGTACCACTATGGATGCGTACTGTCTGCTGCCCTAACATTTGGCCACCACAGTCACTTGTATGCTCACATTCATACCAGAGCAATGGGTAAGTACACATTGTAATACAACCGCCACTTGTTAGGTCAATAGACATATCCTGGTTGTGTTACGGATGCACACAGTGCAACTCCCTTACATGGCCAAGCACAGGTGCTGTCATGTTTGGCATCCATTGTACTGTGTGCAGGTCAGAGAGGGGAAATCCATGGGTACCTACTGTGTCAGTGCATATGTCGTGTGTTACCTCTTCACCAAGGGCAGGTCATACTGTGCACGGGCTGTCGCCGACTGTGCCATACACAGGTAGTTCCTTCACCAAGTCACACTGTGCCTGTACAGGCCTTGGCAGTGGTGTTGGGCTGTGTGGCCCTGCCCCATGCCATTTGTGCTGGAACTGTTACTGCAGGTGAACATTGTGTAGCATAGCAAATAACATAACATGTATGCATGTAACTTGTGAATACTGCAGAGCCCCTACAGATATGTCTGGATACCAGAACTGTGAACCGACCATCCCAAACACATGCACATGTATATGTCTTGCCTGTGCATCCGCCTCAGTATGGTGTGTGAGTGTTCAGGTGTGTGTGCATTGCTGATGGGTGTTATAAGCCACTACACCAGTGTTTACCTAGCATCCCCCACTGGGAGACTGTAGGGGATGTCCACATAGGCACTGGTGTGCTACCACTGTGTCAGATGCCATATATCAGACACATCACAGCTTCCAGGGCAGACAGCACATACATTCAATGTCATGCCCTGGCCATTGCATAGGGCCTAGCTGTTGGAGGGTATGCCCCTACACTGACTGTAGGCCCTACCCTGCTCCCCGGGTGGTGCCATGTGTGCAGGCTATAGCACCCAGTACCCCAGGGTACTCATCCATGTGGTGGAACAGATTCATATTGCTGGTTCACTAATCACGTATGTGGAGGACCTGTACGTGCTCACTAGCATGTGTTGACATCGCATCTGTGAAGTGGTGCAATACTCTGGATGCAGATGCCTGTGAGATACCCATGATATCCCCAGTTGTGCTGTGTGAGGTACCTGTGGCTAGTACACCTACGACAACACATCTCATGGTATCCACTGTGATGCGTTCCCCTCGGCCTGTGTGATGTGTTGGGCAAAGGTCAACAAGCTGCTGTAGAAGGTCTCTGTCCACCCCATAGTGCTCTAACATCCCCAGCCTGTGTAGACCCTGGTAAGTCACCCTCGGTCAATAAAGTCGTATGTCACCCCAGTAAGGGTTGTTCGGCAGCATACACATTCGCACTGCCCCAGCCCCCTGCACATGTTGCTGCATGTTGCCTGCTGCAGCCCGTGTCATTTGGTTGGACTGTGTCGTGAAATGTCCCTGCAGGTATACATCGGTGGTGTAGAGTGTGGATGACATATGTGTGTATGCTGCTTGCTCGCATTAGTGTACTGTTCATGTGCGGGCTGGCCATGTCATCAGCTGATTGTGCTGATCAACACCTGTTTGTGCAGCCTAGACACCCTGACTACCCCACCACTGCTGTCATCCCTCCCAATGTCACCAGGCAGGTATAGACACATCCCTAGCTGAGGTTTGCTAGTGCAGGAGCACTCCCGAGGCACAGTTCTGCAATGTAAGTACAGTATGCCTGACCCCTCTCCCATGCTATCAACTATATGCGAGACCTGCACCTGGCTGACTACACACATACACTCCAGGGACCAGAAGCACACCCTGGTGGTAAATGTGATACACCATAGTCAACCTCATCTGCATAGTATAGCCTTCTAATGAATAGTTACATGACCCATACCGAACCTCCAACATATTAACCACTGCTCAGTGTTGCTCAGATCCACACACAACTGGCAACCTACCATCACCATATTCAATGTCCCATGGTCTTCCCAGCAACAAAATTACTGGTGTCTACATGACTACAACCCATGTCCCTGAACACCACAGACGATGTGCATTAACACCATGCCATGGCAGATATACATAGATCTCAGGTTATCACGTACAGATCATCCGGCACAAATAGTCAATAGTGCTGAATTCCCCAGACATATGTTCACATCTATGTCTACCTCTACATCTACATATATTATTTGTAGACATATATACATGGACATATATATATATATATATATATATATATATATATATATATATATATATATATATATATATATATATATATATATACATGCATACACTCATATACATGTACACATATGTAGATATGGTAGTTATGTCACAACAGCAAACCACATGACAGCAATGCATTAGACAGGAATGGAAAGGTAACCACATGTGCCACCTGCATCATGTAGTGTTGTTAATATCAAGGCACGTGTGTTATGTTGCGTCACATGGGTCAGACCATAGCAAGGGTAAGAGTAGGGCTGCTGACAGTTATTCACCAGACCTATTGGCAACTGTATGTGTTGACATCCCAGTGTCTTGGCAGAATATGCGGGCTGTGGACATTAAATAGGTCAGCAACAAAACAAACTGGACACATCCTGCAGCTAGCCACCGACAGATACCAACACATACAGTATAACTGCTAAACACATACCTGCCATGCCCTGGAGTCGAGCATCTACCTGTCTAATCTACCACACTACAGCATTATGCAGTAACAGAATGCACTACCGAGATTACTGAACACAGCACTCCCAGAGGCACACTCCCAGTGGCAGCTGGAAACACACACACAGGCACACACCTGCCAGGGCTGGGAGTCGAACATATACCTAACTACCTTATCACACTACAGCAATACGCAGTTACAGAACGCGCTACCAAGAATACTGAATACAGCACTCCCAGAGGCATACTTCTAGGTGGGTGACATCATCCGCAAAGGCAAAGACGCCAATAGGGAATGTATGTGCTGTGAGCCATCTAAAAGCATTACTCTGTCCCTAGGCATCTGGAAACACACACACACACACACACACACACACACACACACACACACACACACACACACACACACACACTTGGCAGGGCTGAGAGTCGATCATACATGTATAGAGAGTGAGCAGTCTGAAAGCATATTACTGTCCCAAGGTAAACGTAGACAAACTCACGGCAGTGGTGTGATCGGGGCAACTAAATATCTACGGAGCACTACAACGACACTACATAGATACGTGACGCGCCACAGACAGTACACCCTTCAAGACAGTCAACCAGTGTGTTCAATGTAGGCATCCATCGTGACGTGAACAATGGACATCTGTTGCCTGAATGACCACTGTCGCTATACAGGATGTCAATGGCCATGCCCATACACAGGGGCACATCACCGACACAAGGTGTCACTGGGCATGTCCACACGCTTAGTATCACACATCCATTTGGAATGTACTGTGTGTCCATCTACACAATGGTGTACTGGGCATGCTCACACACTTAGCAGTTGCAAAGGGCCGTCTGGCATGCACACGGATTCTAAACATGGAAGGGCGCAGTTTGGAATGTACTGTGTGTCCATCTACACAATGGCGTACTGGGCATGCTCACACACTTAGCGGTTGCAAAGGGCCGTCAGCAGTTGCAAAGGGCTGTCTGGCATGCACACAGATTCTAAACATGGAAGGGCGTAGTTTGGAATGTACTGTGTGTCCATCTACACAACGGCATACTGGGCATGCTCACACACTTAGCGGTTGCAAAGGGCCATCAGCAGTTGCAAAGGGCTGTCTTGCATGCACATGGATTCTAAACACGGAAGGGTGCAGTTTGGAATGTACAGTGTGTCCATCTACACAATGGTGTACTGGCCATGCTCACACACTTAGCAGTTGCAAAGGGCTGTCAGCAGTTGCAAAGGGCCGTCTTGCATGCACACGGATTCCAAACATGGAAGGGCACAGTATGGTGTTACTGTCTCAAGTACATGAATGCCACTCACATGTACTGACCAGTACACACTCAGGAGCCATCACAGATGTCTCAGGTGCAGATCACAGAGGTACACACTGCAGTCTACATTGTAGCCCTCAGACATCACCATGTCGCAGGACCAGCAATACACTGCCATACATTACCACAACACCATGTGGCTCATGACCAGTGGACTGTACATAGGTCTACAGCAACTGTACAGATTACACATGTACTGACAGGGTTCCATCATGTGTTATGCATTGCAACGATACCACTGTAATGACCAGGTCGGCTCTACACATACCAGGGGCCCTGGGTCTTACACAGCTGTGACAGATGACTGTCGCTGTACACCAAAGATCACACATGTTTGTATATGACATACATGTAATCACAGTAGATATGTGCATGGACCACACACACAACACATATGTACATAGCATAGCTTTTGCTGTCCTATGTGCAGACAAGTGGCTACAGCAATCACATGCACGCAAATGGAAGGTGGGTCCATGGCTGTTGAATGCTAACAGTACATGAGGTAGCAATGTTGACCAAGGATGCATTCCCTCTCTACTAGTTACCCATGACACCCATCATATCTTACAACAGTCCATGTGTTATGCATGTCATCACACATGTCCACCAATTGCATTGCATACAAACATGGCTACATGACAGGCATGTAGGACCAACACACATGTACAATTTTGTAGTGTGCATGCAGCTACCATGCATGAGCAGTAGCTAATGTATGTGAGCCATCTGTGCCTAACTACAACATGCAGTTGCAATGTAGCCCCATCATTGACACCTGTATACGGTGACATACTGACAGTATGGTAGGATGTACATGAGGTATGGATGGATGTGTGTACATAAAGTGGTGGTCCACCTGTGCAGATGGATGTTTGCCGGGGATGGCTCACAGGTACGCCATCCTACCATTACATGTGCAAACAGTACGCTATGTTACTGTTACTTGACGGTGAATACATAAAACCTACACAGCGGTCAGGTGTTACCGACTGTATGTCACCTGACACCTGTAACACTTACATCCTCCCATGTGCTTATAGCACCACAATTGCCAGACGTGTTGTTGGTACACATAATGTGGCCAATACTGCTGCATGTCTGTCAGACATATCATCCTATTGCAGGTGTATCATTCACACTACTGCCATGTGTGTTTGCTTGCGTGACCATATATGCCACATATGGTGGGGATTACATCCCAATTGTTACACACTCCTGTACACTGTTGTAGAGATCTGTACATACTGCAGTGTGGAAAGCATGATGTAGGCAAGGGTGGTGTGTGTATCACACACATCAGCTATCCGTATGTGTATGACATCTGTGGTCTCCACAGTGTGTGTGTGTGTGTGTGTGTGTATGTGTGTGTGTGTGTATGTGTGTTTATGTATGTATGGCTGTCTGGTGCATGGAGTGAAGGTGTATGCTACCATAAAGAACACACAGGATCCCTAACCCCTCATGGTGATGCAGTCTACTACCCTGTTGATGCCATAGGTCTCAGCCATACTGGCTACCTGTACATGTTCTTTCTCTGTGTCGCAAGGCATGGGTGCACAGTACTGTGAGGGTGAAGACCACATAGGCAGGGGTCCTCACCTCAACACTATGGGATGTGCATTATAGTGTTGTTGACCCCGTGAGTGTGGGCATGTTCCTGTAATGTGACAGAGTATGACTGCTACACAGTGAGGCCTCATGCTATCAGGTGGCCTCTAACATTATCATCGGCTGGACCACTGTGTACAGCCCCTGCACCATGTCAACATACCTGTGATGTGACCTGGTATGGATGTCACGTCTCTAGCCACTGTAGCCTATTAAACTGCCCACGTGCGTCTGGATCAGTATATGTGTGGACATCTGTGGTATGTTAGCCTTTCCAACAGTCAGGTTGAGGCTACGTATAGCATGCTGATATTGCCATACGTGCCTATGAGTACTCCACAGTTACACATGGGAGACTGCAAACACTGCTACCTGTAGGCACATGCAAGTAGAACATAAGGAGGGAACCAGGGCATCATTACCAACATGCTGTTACTGTTGTTACCAAGACACATACTGCATGCTAGACCTGTACTACATGGTATGTCTGGTGCGAGTTAACAGTACACAACTAATGTAATATACACTTCTCTCACTATTCTTACACAACTAATGTTATACACACTTCTCTCACTATTCTGTTCACCCTGTGCATCAGACCATTTGAGCATGTCCCTGCTCCGATGGTGTGGATTACAGGGATGTGGCACAGGCTTCATCATATGCACAGGGTGATAATGTTTGCCAGGGGCATAGGCTGCAGCAATGGATGACATCATGTGTGTGGGTAAGGGCCGGTGACATGATTGCACATGTCTGTTCAGTATGTATGTGGGTGTTGTGGTGACCTACAGATGTGTTTGCTGTGTGCGTGCATGTGTGCACACAGTTCTGCTTTTTGTGAGGCCTACACAGGGGTATTATTGACAGCTCCAGATTGTACAGACCAGGTTGTACAGCTCACTGTGTCCAGCCATGGCCACGTGACCTGTGCCTGCCAGGGGTTGCACGGGCACTACCAGGCAGAGGTACAGATTGGCTACTGTCCGACGACACATGTCCACTGGAACCATGTCCCCACTGGGAATGTCCAGGGCCACGTCCATGTGGCCTGCTGTGTCCTGATGTGGACAGCGCAGCACCAGCTGCACTGCTACTGCTACCGGCACTATGGGAGCAGGCATGTGAGGTGGCATGCTCACGTTGACCTGCACTAGGTGGTGTAGCTGGTCTACATCCACGTGGCCTATGCCTCACTCCTACCAGATGTTCCAGCACAGACAGCTCACGCACGTGGATTGCCATGCCACGGTCAAGGATTCCAACCATGTCACCCAATCACCTGTCCAGAACATCAGCAATCTGCTGTTGAGCATTTGCCAATGCCTAGATGTTGTCATTTAGGGTACGGATAGCAGCCCTCTGCAGCCTCTGCCCTTCTCTGTTCTGCCATTCAGCATGTGCCTGTGCAGCCATTACAGTCTGGAACATGCGTCTGGTGATACCAGCTGCTGCACTCTGTCCTGCAGGTGCATGTCTGCCAGAGGTCCTCCTACGAGCAGCACCGACCGCATGCCTGTGTGGCACATCTGCTGTCATTACACTGACACCATGGTGTGGAGACACACCTTCTGTAGCCACTGCACGTTCCTGTTCCACACTAACAGACGCTGACTGCCCTTCCTCTATGGCCACTGGTGATGCGGTATGTGTTGGCAGCAGAACTGTGTGCAGGGAAGAGGGGGACATAGCTGGGATGGCAACCATTGGCACAGATTCAGCCCCTGACAACCCTGCCTGTACCTCATGCATATGCTCATCACTGCTAGTATCTGTTGGGACACTAACATCAGATGGACCGCAGGAGGGTAACGCACCTACATCACCTGTGAATGCAAAGAAAGACTAAATTACAATAGACACACACACACACACACACACACACACACACACACACACACACACACACACACACACACACACAGACTCACCATGCATGTGAGTAGACAGACGGCATGCAGCATGCCTGTGATACAGCAGACGGCATGCAGCTCAGACATTAATAGTGTTAGTTATCATACCTCCCTGGGGTGCACACTACAGCAAGCAGGTGTCATATCAGTAGCCATGCAGTTCACACAATCATGGTAGTATGCATGCATCCCCGTGATACACCATGTGGACCAGAACAGGATAACAGTACACATGGCTGACATGACCTTGACATGTAATCCGCTGACGTGTGCATTAACATGCATACATGTCTAACACAATGGTGTCCTGACACATGTACAGCATCGTAATGGGCATCACATTGCGGTGTTGTGTGTATGCCCTACAGATAGAATGCATGTTTAGCAAATGTGCATGAGCATGGAAGGGTAATGTGAGCCATCTACATTGCTATACAGTGTGAAGTACAGACACTGTGTCATTGCATGGCATCATGAGGCATCTATATTGCTGTACAATGCATAATGTGCACATATTGCATAGCCATAACTGCATGCATACCCATGACATAACTGTGGATTGTGACCCACGATGGTGAGGTGTATACACACCAAACTATGCTGTGTCATATGACAGGTCACTGGAGAACCTACAGTTGACACCCCTGCACAACTACTACAGAGTCTTAGCTGCCTGGCAACCATGTCCACACATAGCAGACTTGTCAATTTACCATGTACCACATGACATTGATGTACCACACACAAGAGGTGCACAGCTAACGGTGATGTCCTACAGCGGCAAGGGAAATGTACAGTATCTGTGGCCTGATGTGGTGTCAATGTCTGTGGAAGTTGTACAGGTGACTACTGTCATGCTATGACACAGTCGTGATGTTCAACACATCTTATATGGTAGACTCAGTGACACCTCCACTAGCTGTGCACAGGCTTTTACGATGTCCAGTGTACCACATCAACTGTATAATTGGTCAACTAAGGCTATAATTGGACCATGTGTGGACAATGTGAAACGGTGTATACACATCACATCTACTGTGTGGCTACGTGTCTCTGGCCATCCCCCATGACCATGTGTGCACATGTGTTGGCCAAATGTGTGTGATGGCCATCTATAACACATGTCTGTATTGTCCCATATGACATACACCCATAGATGTTAGATATGTCACCATCCACAGGGCTATGCAGACAACGGGTTGTATGTTTGGTATGTGGGGTATGGGATAGTGTGACAATATTGCAGCCAAAACACTACATGTCTGGGACATGTCAGATGGCACATCACAATGCGTGCACCCATTGCAGGGGCATATGACACAATGGTGACTCCTGTGTGCTGCCCATATCACAGCTCACTGTGTTGTACTGTTTGCGTACCACATGTGTTGTTCCAATGTATAGTACATATGCCTCCATTGTAGAACACCTCCACCATTGTATGCACAGCTGTCCACACATGTAGCAATGACAAATACTGTGGTTTCATGTCGGTGTATCATTTCATTTGCCTATATTGCACATGGGTGGCCTGTGTGAATGATGGGTGATGCGACCTGTATATCGTGACTAGAATGAACATCAAGTGTACAAGTGTTAACTGACCACATGGTGAATAGATCTATGCTTTAACATGCCTGATACTGATGACAGTCTCACCTGCAACGGACTCATGTCTGTGCTGCACACCAGAGGTACCTGTATAGGGGTGACACAGCAGTATGAACATTATCCATGACTGTATGACAGCCACAGGGTGCACTGTGCATGTTAACACATTCGACTGTACAATAGCATATAGTATGCACATGTGTGCATACACAGGGTAGCATACTGTAGTATGCAGCATGTGTGTCCACATACCTTGCGTATGTTGTTACATTACGTAATGTACAGTGACACATGCAACTACATGGGATATAATAGCCATATGTGCAGTACTGACTTACCAGGCAACTCCAGGCTCATTGGTTGGGAGACACCCACCTCCACTATGGCAGCTAGTGTTTGTGGATGCTGTTCTGAGGGTGTCCCCAGACTGGCCAGTAGCTACTCGGTGTGTGTGAGTGGGGGCTGGGTTGGTGGCCCACCACCTGTTCCACCTTGTTCCCTGGCGATTGCAGTGGCACGCAGTTTTGCATGTCGTATCAAGTCCGTGCAGTGTCTGCGCACCTGCTGGTAGGCGCGGTTATGGCCACCCACATCGTTCAGCCTCCTGCGAAGATCCTGCCACAGGTCGTCCCACTGCTGGGCATTCTGTGGCACATGGCTGAACAACACCTCATAGTTCTGATGGAGGTACGGGATGAGGACATCATCCTCCTGGTGGCTGTACGCTGGCAGGCGTGTACGAGGCATTATCTGTAAGACATAATGATGGTGACAGGTCACAGTTTCAGAGATGTACAGAGATATTGCTGCACATACATTTCTAGTAAATCTAGTACATCTGCACAGTTATCTTTGCAAATCATCATGACACTGACATGACTGACATGTTTGTGTCACACACATGTAACACCCGTTATGCATTAGATATCATCACCATATATGTGTGTCTCCTCATTACATTGTTCATACTCCATGTGAATGCTGTCTTGATGTGGGCATGTCTATTTGCCTGCACTGGTGTTCTTACCTATCAGCACATGCCTGGATGTGTCCACGGTAATGCTGTTGACCTTGATGCTGTGTATATGTCACATATCAACACATACACAGCCTTAATGGATTTGAGCAGTGACAATGCACACACACGCATGGAAACCTTTACATGCATATGTTTTGCCATATACATCTACACAGCACTGTACAGCTGTTCAACATCCTGCCACTGATCGCCTGCGTTGCACATGTGATAGACATGGGACAATGGCTAGTCGGACATCATTCGCAAGGATGGTTATCAACTATAGCATGTACGAGCAAGGTTTCCTAGCTGTATCTGATAGCCATTATGCCACCGCGAGGTGCATCAGTGCCACATTACTGATCCAGACAGTTGATACTACATCTATCATGCGGCCATCACACCATGTATGACAGGGATGACATTTGCAGCTTTGATGGACAGGGTTGCATGGTATGGTGGGAGTATGTCACATGTATAGCACAGGGATCTGTCCAGCATGTGGCGATCCTAGTAGTAGGACGGTGGCTGCCCATGACGTATGTCTTTCAGATCAGGATATGGACATGTAGCATGTCCAACATCATAGTGTAGCAAATGTCTTTATGCAAGGTAGACAGCATGCTGCATAGTGGAGGTGAGAATTGTGAAGGCTGGTATCGCCCATCCACGCATGGCCAATACCCCTTAAAGGTAATTTGTGATCCAATATTGGTCACCTGAGTGCTGTGTATGCCTATCCAATGATCTCTGTGCTCATGGATGGCACCCTGTCATGACATGGGTACCTCGTATGACTACCTAAAGGGCCTGAAGATGTCACCAACTCAGGGAGGTGTACTGCACAGCACTATCCCTTACACAGTGTCCATAATGTTGACCACAGCCTAGGTGGTAGTTAATGGGTACACGGATATTCACCTAGCAGTGACAATGCTGATATCATCCATCAGAATGTGCACATATGTCACACACCTCACCCACACAGCCCATTCTGTATGTTGTTCACAACACTGAGACAGCTATTGCTCATAGGTCAATGACATACACAGATGCCTGACATTTGTCTGTGTGGTATGGGCTACAATGAGGGTGGAGTACAACACATTAACCCTGTTTTACTGTAGCTGGCACTGGTGTGATATGCACATGTCACTCTGGCACCTTTTGTAGTGTTAATTATGTCGACAAGCCACTGGTAGAACACTCCTATGACATAGAAACGTATATGTAGTCAAACATCCGTACTGTCATGTACATCTGTACTGCTAGCATCTACATTGATAATGGTTCATGGACTTGCAGACCATACTCAGCAGGGTTATAGTGCAGTGCCACCAATTATGACTGTCGTCACCACTTGTGGGTTGATATTATCCAACACCCTATCTGTATTGTATGTTCATGCTCAACAGTTGTTCAGAACTTGTGAGCACGTCATGAGCTAGTGATTAATATAGCATCCATTCCACACCATTTCTCACAGGTACACTGTCTGTCCTTACATTTCCAACTTGCTTACAGTACAACAGCTTTTGTACACATGAAACTCACATATCGTGTGAGACATGGTTGTATATACAGGCATGTCAAACTGTCATGTACCAGTGCTATTGCTTGTCTATATGCTGAATATGTCATACATGTGGCAATGGAGCAATTGTCTCACGTACACAGTCAATTCTCACCTCCCAACATAAGACACTACAGCTTGTGGGGGATGCACATATGCAGCCCTGCTGGGGATAATGCTGTCACCAACCCTGACTGCACCTGACAGTCAAGTGGGGATGTGTAACATTCGCAACACACCCCACTCATCACATAGTCGCACATGATCTCCACCACAGGCCGCACATACGAGGACAACTTGTGCAGTACCTCTCCATACTCTGTGTAGGTACCAAAGGCAGCTCCAATCACCAAACACAACAACAACAACTTATAGCCCACAGACTCATGTGTGCCCATCACATACAGCCAATAGGGTGTTATAACATACACAACACACCTGTCATAGGTGACTCTGTAGGCGGCCACACTGCTGTTCCACTCAGCAGGCTACACAAGGCGATAGTCGCTTACATCTTGCTGTCGGGTAACTGGTTCTGCAACATAACCAATGCACCCATGCCACACCTCACCACGTACAATGTGACTGTCATCTCCATGTTAGTGTGACTGCCCTGAGATGCAACTTCACAGACTACATGTGCAAGGACATGCAATAGCTCACCAGTCTTGTAGCCCTTCAGGTATGGGCCAAGCCCTGGGGAGCATTATGCATTCATCCGGACATGATACCACAGTACAATGACTGACTGTGTCACTTCAACAGTTGCCTATGCTTCTGCTGTCATTCCACAGGCATCTGGTATCTGTCCGCTTAGACTGACATAGTCAAACAACACGATGCTTTGGCACAGATGACCTGCACCTGTCAGTCCTGGGAGTACAGATCACATGTAAGGCTCTTGCTGCTTCTATACTGCCTGTCTTGCACAGTTTCCAATAACATTCACCACCAGAATGGGAACTGGCAAGCAAAACATGGGGTCATGTGATGCAATGCTTGACATCTTCATCTCTGACACACGCAGGCAAGGCACTCCTTATAATGCACCACTTCAATATCTCTGCAGTGACTGGGACCTGCCTCTAGGCTCTGCAGAGCACACCTGCAATGACAGGTTATACACAGACCATACCTTTCAGTCATGTAACCTGGACCGGCACACCCATGGCTGAGGTGTTCCCATATTCCACTATGTTGTAAACACATCCTGGCTAGTTACTTAGCACAATGCATCAGAGGTGCTCCACGTGCAACTAACTGTTTCCAGAACTGCTATACACATTGTTACAAGCTACGGATTCAACAACATACCCCACGGTTACCAGACCTTATTTCTTGGTGTACTGGACAGTAGGGCTCAGACAGGTACTACTGATGTGAGACTGACACTACCCCACACTTAACTGGGATAGCCACTCATGTACTGACACATTAGGCCAATGCTGTCCGTGATTCATAACCTCCACTCGGCTGGATCAACCCATATACACCACCTCCAAGACCAACAATATCCTTGACATGGACAGTACCAACATGTGACTTGTGTTCCACACCTGGGGTTATCCCCTCATTGGTGGATTCCGAACATATGCTAATCACACTTGTTAGCCACATCCCGGCACCACACCCTTCACGGCATACACAGTACATGAGTACTACAACACCTACTACAGACATCTTATGACAATGGTAGTTAATGTCATGACACCCGTGCAGATGGACAATGCACATACAAATGCTGAAACATACCCCAGTGCACTTCATTAGCATGTACACGACTGCATGTATCATGCTATTCCACACAGTGCCATGATGGTACCCACCAGATAATGGACGCCACTCTGGGAGTCCAGTTCCATGGACATAATTTACAACAACAGGTGGAGGCTGTTGCAAAGTGGTGTATAATCCCATGGGTGGGGTAGCTCACTGGTCAGCCTCGGTAGGGCCACAGGATCCCTCTTCACATACTTCAAAACTAGCTATGTAAACATTACTGTGACACATTCCGGGGTGTACCAGAAGGCATTATGGTGGTATGTCAGTAGTCAATGGCAATACCCACATCTGCTCTCACATACAACAGCTACTCAGGAACATTACAGAACCAAGTGATGTTGGCAACATGCTGGTGGATGGATTCAATGCTAACATTACACCCTCTCACTCCCTACAGGGCCACAATCCATGCAGGAACATTGTGGTGTCCCTGCGGTCACACCTACACAGTACTAACCTGCACTCTATATGTCCTGGGACACTGGCCCCATGTGACCATCCAAAATCCCAGGCTGTGATGTCCACAACCCTCTGAACAATATATCTCCCCACTAGGCCACCATATTCAGTAATAGCCTTGTATCAGACATTGTGGCCCCTGAATGGCACATAGCAACAGTTATCACACTCCACACAGGTGGCGCCACAATGCACGAGTGGGACTATTACCCTACACACCTGACTGGACTGTTCTGCAAGGCTATGGGGCACATCATCATGGACGTCATTCACAGAGACATTGTTGGGCTCCGGTCCTTTGATGCCACCCAGGCTGGACTTGTTAAGGCCAGGACATGGCTCCTACACCTGGTGGACTCCTTTCATACAGTTACCAGGGTAGTTGATGATGGTACGAGAGTCCACACAGCCTACATTGTCCTCTCATTGCCTTTCAGCACCATTCTCCACTCTGGTATTGACACCATACACATCCACCTGCACATCGAACCCTATGTCTCAGGAGGTTATGCAAAGTGGCTCATGGACAGGACACACACAATGAGGGTAGCATACCATAGTACCTACTGTATTTCAGTTGCACCTGGCATACCACAGTCCTCAGTCATAGGGCCCCTCATGTTCGGTATATGCTTCCCTGAGGTACAGGCTAGCACAGAGGGACTTTCCCTGCCTAGCTTTACAGACCACTGCATACAAAGCGCCACAATTGATCCACCAGCTGATACTGACTCCATCCATAAGGGTGTCACTGTGACGGATACCTGATATCAATATCATGGCCTCAAGCTGCATGACACGAGGTGCATGAACATCCCCTTTGCATTACACCATTCACCCACTATCACATAGGTGGTAGTCTCCTACATACATGTCACATTGTACATGTTCGTAGTACACACGTATGTCGCACCCACTCCTGTGATAACCATATTGCCACTGTGGCGTGGATATCCTTCTACATGGACACACTTATCTGTACTGGGTGTGTAGCTGGTACATAGGCACCCATTGTACCTCTGAACTCCAGATGTATACACACATTCAGGGTACAACACCCCATTTAGGGTGTACCTTACACAACAGCTACGGCTTTACATACCACAACAGTAACACGCCATGACGTTTATTGAGCTCCGATGGTTAAAGTATGCGGCTGAACTACGGACACCGCATCTGTACACATTTGCATACTACATACTCAAGGGTGACCTCTGCTGAACAGACAGGGCCCATGTCCACAACAATATTAACGGATATACTCCACATATGCAAGATAAGCAAAAGCCACTGTGAGCAACATGCTCATGGATATGTGCACACATGCAATGATGAGTGGGATGTGCTTGAGGGTTACATTCCCAAACCGGACACTCACCATGCTTTGGAACATGATTCCTATGTACATCACGCAGGGACACTCAGTAGCACTGTTCATGTGATACCTCACTTGGTGGATGGGAGACACATGTATGCCAGGGATCACTGCAGTGGCTGCACTGTGCAGAGGTGCAGGTAACACATGGCTCTGCTGTTCACAGGACACTACCCTATAGAGGTGCCGCTGGTGTGAACACTGTAATTGTGCTTACACATAGACTTGCCAGACTGCATAGTACCCCACTATGAACCTGTGAAGCTATTGCATGTCCTTTGTGCATGGTTAATTGAGTAGCCCTTCCATTTAGATTAGATATCATGCTATTACAGTGTCCCGTGACTACAAGCCATATGCATCCTGTTATTGTACATTGTACATGCCAATAGATGATACCTTTGGTATGCATGATATGCCTGTTATGCTATGTAGCATATCTAACATATCTATCTACAATACTATACATTACACATATTTTACATAGTATCCCATAATGCAAAGCATACTTGCACAGCGGGACCACCTTAGACATGTTATTGTTGTTATATGCCCATACACATGCCTACTGTGACAGTATATCAACATATACTATCCCCTGCTATGGCACGTACTTGTTGGACATACCCTACCACTGATGGTGGGTGTTATGGAATTGTTGTGTTTAAAGCCCTCATGTAGCATCCCTTATGGTGTCTGTGATGTTTACCTTGTGGCCCACTGCAGGACGCAGAATTTCTAAAAGCATTAGTATGCTCAGCAAGACATCACTACATGAATACCTTTTCCCACTTTATGCATTGCGGACACTTTTAATTAATACAAAACAGGCTATACATACACTAACATAATTAATACAAAACATGCTATACATACACTTACATACAGAGTGTTCTACATACCTTGTTATCATTCTGGACTTTCGTATCTATCTCTCTTACACTGTTTAAACAGTTCTATGGTATGAGCATACAGTTTGAATGTCTGGAAAGTCATCCTTATATACGTCGATACCTGTAACATGTGGTTTCCTGCCGCCAATTGGTGTTCCTGAGTGACTTATTACTTGCACATCAGCTGTGCAGCTACTCCATTTGCCAATTACATGGCAACAGTGGGGTATAATTGAATTCTCCACTTGGGCGTTGCCCATTTGCCCTACCTTCGGGGAGACGGCCTGTATTGTGTTTTGTTGTGTGTAATTGCAACTGCTATGTGTAGAGACATGTATAGTTTGGATTTATGTCCCCCATGGATTAAGTGTGATGGCTAGAGTATGTGGTTCTACATATGAATGTACCTGTCATCCCAACCGTCTGATAAGGGACTATTGCAAACAAAACCTGTAACATCACCGTTTGTTCCATTATACAACTGCTACGATTTTGCATGGCGCCTTTAAATGTGTCTCTCACAAGGTATGTTAACGCTTCTGCAGATGTAATTGACTGACTGGATGTTTGTGCTGTAATTACAGTCTGTATTGCGATAGTTTCTAGTGTGGGGGATGTAGGTGGGTGTACGTAGCATATACAGGTTTGTGGGGATTGCATTTCTACATATTCCATATATATGTGTGTGTGGGCTCCTTCCCTAATTAAAGAGCTATCAGTTAGTAGACTTATGTTATGGGATTATACATTGGGCCGTTGTTATTTGGTTTCTATATAGTATGCAGGTGAGGTTGATACTTCCATACCTCTGGAATTACAGCGATATGTAAAGGGATATTTCTAAATGACAGCTATCCCGTGTATTTCTGTCCCAGATATTTGCAGTCATTGCAGTTGTGTTGGTAACAGAACCTCTTTGGCATGGGTTGCCACCTTTTCAAATGGCCATTGTGGGACACTTGCTGGACACACATCGGTGTTTACAGGCCGACACATACCCACGGTCAGTACACAGGATAACACATACTTTTATCCTCAATACATACTTATTGTTGTGGGACTTTGGCTACTTATCATATTGCATGTAACATTTACGTTTCCTACATACAGGCATAACTATTTAATGCAACTATTACATATTACATGGGACATAATAATGTCCTACAATCTTGGACAGTTGCCCTTTGTAATGTTTTATGTCAGGACACAACTGCCCAGGGAGGGGCTGTCCCTCCTAAAGTGGGACAGGTGATAACTGTATGCATACGGCTAGCTATGCCCACACCTACCGTAATGATCTACCTCTGAGTTGGCACTAACAGACACATGATGCGGACACACACATTACAGTCACACAGAAACGCACACGGCACCCTCAACACACACATACACAGACTACGGCAATCACAAACTCGGTCGAACACAGTACCTACGTGGACCGCAACACCGGCAGCGGTAACTAAATGTCCCTTCATATCGTGATAATATTACTCACGATTCTACTGTTCCGGTACTGTGTTCTTTCGGTCTTTCAGCCTCGTGGTTACGCGTGTCGGTATGGGACACATTCCATAGTTGCCGGTATCCTATTTATTTGTATCTCCAAGGTTTTATGAATGTTGTTGACCTATCTATATATTTGCAGATATCAATGAATCTGTATATATCAAAATATATCTCTCTATCGCCCTTTCTATCTGTATTATATATATGTATATATGTGTATATATATATATATATATATATATATATATATATATATATATATATATATATATATATATATATATATATATATATATATATATCTGACAGGAAAAGTGACAGGCAAGCTACACCTTTAATTGTGTACTTGTCAGTGTATACTGTTTCCTGGACTCTGCACGTTTGTGTCTGTACGTGTCACATTACACACCTGCCATAGGTACATCTTGGCTACCATGGTGTTAGGTGATTGTATACATGATTGCGTGTTCTAGTCCTGGCAGTGATCGTTTTACCCTTCAGAGCAGGCGTTATTAGTACAGGGGTGAATAATGCTGGTTTCACCTGTTCTGGACATCATTGACCGTGATCTGCGTGATATTCGGAGAAGCTTAGCCCTGTTTCACGCATATCCATATAGTCATTTTTAAACAACGCTTACCAGCAGTGGGCAACTCATATTCCCGCTAATGTGTGCTAAACATGATCTGATGACCTGCATCTGACATGCATTATTCTTGCCTTTGGGATTACGTTACATCCCTTGCAGGACATGGGACTCGGAACATGCACGACGGTCACTGCATTTACCACTTGGCCATCTGGGATTTATACACGTGTTATGGTGTTTTGTATGTGGAGTATACTATGGCTGTTACTCCATACTGCATTCGCATGGGTAACTCAGTTAGTTTAAATATGGATGAGTCCAGTTAATGGTATGTCCATGTGATGTTTACTGGATGTGCTCCGGCATTGGGTATGTATATCACAGTGAGCCACACACGATAATGTGCTACACCTTCAAACGACCGTAGGTGGAGCATGCTGGGGTGATGAATACCTGTCATGGGTACACCCCATGCCTTGACACAAAATCAATTATTACATTATGTGGAGCCCCTCATTAACGCAGCAGGGAATCCATGCAGAGTGTGTGCAGAACAGTGCTTACACACACGTGATCCCGCGATTGCCTTTGATCCACTAAGCGACAGTTTATTACCCGATGTTGTGGTGGCAGCAGACACTGCCTCGTTTGGTGTATGGCATCTGACAATCGGGCGTGTACCTACTGATGTACCTGGGAACCTATACACACAGCACCAACATATGCTGATAGGCGCATGTACTGTTCAGGTGTTGGCATTCCTTGTTCCAATAGCTGTTGTGTGTACAATGTTTGAGGGCTGCCTATGTAGGATTCACCCAGTGGGCCACCTATACATTACAATTTACAGGTGGTCGTGAGTGTGTGCCATCCATTTTACTGTGTGTGCAGGTGGAGAAGTGTGTCAGTCCATAGGGGCCTACACTGTCAGAGTATGTGCTATACGTTCCCTCTTTGCCAAGGCATAGGCATATTGGGCACACCTCCGTCTGCCTACTGGGGCTGGTACAGTGTGTTCGTGGTCTGAATCCCTCTGTACCTGTGATGGCCTTGGCAATTGCGGTGGGCTATGAGGGCCTTCACCATTTTGTCCCTGCTGCAGCTGTTTCCACAGGATCATATTATGTAGCATGGCACATACTATGACGATGTGGGCACACGTGCCTGGAGAGTACTGCAAGGCTCCACCAGATGTGTTCAAGAAATGGAGCCGTGATTTCAGCATCCCAAACACACGCTCTATGATGATTCTGGTTTGTGCGTGTGCCTCATTATGGCGTTCTTGCATGGGTGTGTGTGCATTTCTGATGGGAGTCATCATCCAGGGCTCCAGTGCATAGCTAGCATCCCCCACAAGGTGGCCATGTGGGATGTCACCCCTGACAAATACCTGATACAGCTGTGAGGCATGCCAGATATGGGAGTCATGGTAGCTTCCAGGGCTGCCAGCACACACATCCATGATAATGCCCTGGGCATTGCACATGACCTGGCAGTTGATGGAGTGGAATCCCTTGAGGTTTATGTAGCTCCTACCATGCTCATCGGGTGGTGACTTGATATGTATGTGCATGCAATCTATCGCACCCAGTACCTCCGGGTAGTGCGCCACATGGTGGAAGTGATGCATATTGCTGGCCAACTCCTCCTGAGTTCGGGGGAAGTATATATGCTCATTGGCATGTGGTAACATGGCATCCAGGAACTGGTGTAATACCCTGGATGCTGACGCCTGTGAGATCCCCATTATATCTCCAGTTGGCCTTTGAAAGGCACCTGTGGCTTGTATTCACAAGCTTACACAAACCTTCGTGTCCACTGGGATGGGTTCCCCTCTATTGTTTCTGGTTCTCAGGCGTGGCCGGCACAGCTCAACTATTTGCTGTAAGATGTCCCTGTCCACCCTGTAATGCTCTACTATCTCCACATCATGTAGCCCCTGGTAGGTTACCCTTGGTCTGAACACTCTTCTCCTCCTCCAGGGCCTGCGGTGGTTGTCGGCATCATCCTCCACAACACCGTCAGTCTCTAACACATGCTGATGAATCACAGCTATGGCAGCTCCCAACATGTACATTTTAAAAGTTCCCCGTGTGTTTACACCTATGGTGCAGTGTTTGGAAATACACAGGTGTGTGTAGGGTGCTTTCACACTTTATACTATTGTGCTGTGAACACCGATGATGTCATAGGGTGTGTATGTACGATCGTAGCTACAGGATATTTTATGTGTTTTACTACAGGAACTACTATTGTGGTGCCTTTGGTGTTGAATTATATTTGGCTGCCGTGGATTACCTCTTGCTCTTCTCTTTACATTTCTGCACGTTTCACCTACTGTTTTCTGGCATACATCCAGCAGCCTGCTTTCATTTGTACTTTCCTAGACCTGGCTTATCTTGCATAATGTGTTCTATTGCCGGTCTACTGTAGGTTTGCTTTGCTCCGCTATGACAGTTCTCCTATCTTTGCAATCCAATGCCTCCCCTCCTTTCTTTGCAATCCAATGCCTCCCCTATCTTGTTTTGCAGGTTTCTGCAAGCAGACTTGTCAGCTGCCATCGATTGGCCGCCGTGAGTTGATATGTGTTAATTGCTCAGTTGTACTCCAATTACCCTACTGCGGCATTTCCTTCTTTTCTTCCCCTGACCTTCCTGTTCGTGCTCTTGTTCATGGCGCATGCATCCGCTTACCGGGTTTCGGGCACGTTTTCATCCCTGTACACATGCGCTTTCGGGCACCATATGTGCTCTCAGCTAAACGATTCTATACCTACTTCCCCACCCCTGTCCTGCAGCTTTGCTTAGCAATGGCCAGGCCAGATTTGCATTGCTCCAATGTGCTTACAGCTACGGTGCACACCCCTCTGTTGATGTCATGTATAACCTCTGAGCCGCTCCTCGGTGTTATAGCGCTGCACCGTATGGTACATCCTTCATCCGGCGGGACGTTTGCGATTCAGTATTACTTGCCTCATTTGCATGGCATTGACTACTAATTCATAGTTACCGCGCTGAACACTGTCGCAGACCCTTAGCAACCCTTGCACCTTGGTTGTGGTGTACCATGCATACCATTGCGTATTATGGTGAAATCCTGATTTGTATTACATTGCGATTTTATGACATTTGTATAGATTTTCTGTGTGTTCCAGTTTGCGCACACATGCCCTGCAGTTGTTCTGTGCGTTGCTGTAGACATGACATTAAATGTTGTGTTTTAGGTGTTGTGCATCTTTTCTTATACCATTGGCTGTGTATTTAGCCAGTGGCATATGTTAACTTTGTAATACATGAGTCTGGTCCACTTCCATAGCTCCGATGTTCTGTTTGGGAAAATGTAAACTGTGTTTTTTGGTTTACATTTCCGTGGGCTTACGCTATGTCTGCACCACTTCATGAATCGCTATATGCCTTCATTTGCATGGTGCGACACTGTGCATGGGGTGATTAACATACCTAAGCCGAGGGCTGCGCAGTTCTGGAGTACGCCGGTAGTGCACATGGAATTGGATTGTACCTGAATCGCTAGACGGCCATATTTGGCATTATACCGACTACGCTACGCCCGCGCCTGGCACAAGCTTCATGAATCCTGGGGATTCTCATGAGGATTCATAAAAATTTCTGTATTCATCAGGGACTTTGGCAATTAAAGCAGTGCACTGAAGATAATGGGAAAATGCTATTTTTAGTATTAAATACAATGATGAAAATAATGAACAGGTATCTGGTTTGTATGATACTTGAAATATCTTGTACTGCAGTATTAGGCACTTCTCATTCACAATAACTATAGCTGAGTAAGTAAACTTACCCTAACAGTAGATTTTCAAATAGATCACTGCTGGAATAGCCTTAGCTATATGGTACATGCGTTAACAAGGGTGAAATATGCAGCCAGCTTCCAAAGCTTTAGAGCACCTTACATGCCCTTGTACATCCAGTGAGACATGCGAACATGCATGCTGTTATAAAGCTAGATGTATGGGCACCAACATCCAGAGCTTTTATATCACCAGAAAAAAAAAGGGAAGCTAGAGTCCTAAAGACAGAAATATATGCTAGGATAAGAGGGAAAGATGACTTTTTGCTTTTTAAGTCTTTATGTGTATATTCAGTTCAGTAAAACCAAACCCCACTAGCTGTAGACATGCATGCTTTGGCCTTTTTATGACCTTGTCAGTAAAGTATAAGTGGCTTGTTTGGCTGTACTTCAGGAACACAAAGCCTGAAATCAAGCCTGATGCTCTTAAACATTAGTACCTGATAAACTATCCAAAACAACATCCAAACCAACGGGTAAAAAGGTGACACAAGCCATTCAGTAAGAACTTCAGGAAAGACCCAGTCAAGCTAAAGTCTTCACTATGTTACACTTTAAACCTCCTGTAGTAGAGGCCCATGATATATGATTATGACCCCTTAAGGATATTCCAGTGTTTTATCTTTATGGCTTCTGAATGCTCATGGCTTTTTACTTTTTAAATTTTTATGGATACATTCCAGCCAATGAAGCCAAACTCCACTAGCTGCAGACATGCATATTTTGACCTTTTTTATGACTGCATCATTGTGGTATAAGTGCATTACTTGGCTATACTTTAGAAACACAGAGCTTGAAATCAAGCCTATTGTCTGTAAATATAAGAGTGTCTGAAACAAATTTCCGAATCAACATCCAAACCAAAGGGTAAAAAAGTTTACACGCACAAATCATTCAGTAAAAACTCCAAGAAAAACTCAGCCAAACTTGCAATCTTTATGAAAGGTGAAATCGGGGGAATCCCCATAACAGCTTATCACTCAAATACTCTTCTTCCTGAGGTCAGAGCAGCGAACACAACTATAATCCATGACAGAAGCTTTAAAAAAGCCTTCTGAGCTGGCCCAAAAGGAATAAGTGTAAGAGTGTCTAGCACAAAGTTAAAATCCCAAGGAGGGGTCATCTGTTTTCTAGGTGGATAAATATGTAATACCCCTTTCAAGAACTGCTTCACTTGTAGTAAGGAAGAAAGATGGGTGGGTGGAGGTCCATGGAAAGACAGGCAGAAATGGCCAAAAGGTTAATATTAATAGAAGGTCTGCAATTAATTATTACTTGTCAAAGGAAGCTAAAAGGATCTACTACAGAGGTTAAGGTATCTTTAAATTCTTTGATTTCCTCAAGTTAAGAAACATTTTCTTAAATGTATCTGTGATGTCACCCTAGGATTTTTAAAGAGGAATTTGTGAGACTGAAGAAGTTTGTATAATTTGTTAGATTTTCTAAGTGCTGGAGGCTGACTATCTTGGAAACTCTTGGCTGTAGTAAGACATCTTCCAAGACCGCTAAAAGTGGAGGAACAGCCTAGTTGCGGAGAATCTATCTGTAATAATTCATATGTCTGCTGGGTCTCTGAAACATCCTTTGAACCCCACTCTCCTTCATTCTTCCAATTGTGTCAGAAAAAGATAATTCCTCCACTGAAGAGTCACATTCCCAGTTATCTGCTGTGGAAATCTGTGAGGCATAATCTAAACCCATTTCTTTCACATCAGAGTCTGAAGGAGATGTGGACCTTTGTCTTTTAGAATGTAGAGAAGACTCTTCCTGGGTATGCAATCCATCAGTATGACTCTGTAAAGGCTGGATGTCCATCTCCTCCTCCAGTCCCAACAAGAGTGGTTCTCCTCTGCTCAAAGCACACATACAAGCAGCTTTAGAGAAAATGTCTCTCTCTTGGATGTTAGTGGCTTCCTGAGAAACAATGCCAGAAGAGTCAAGAGCAGCAGACAGATGGTCAAATGACTCAGACATAGCAACAGCAGACTTGGCTTTTGAAGGCCAAGGCAGAGAGAGTGTCAGAATAGAAAGATAGGCTTCCCCTAGATACTTTTCTCTTCTTGGGGACCAAGGGGAGGGGATGTCTGAGGAACTAGAACCTTGCTCCATGACGTTAAGAGACAAAGGCTTCAGCTTTTGAATCTGTAAATGTATGTATAAGTAACTACACATGCTTCTAAGGGTTTTGGGAGTAAACAGAAGAGGACTAGATGTTGTGTTCCTCTCACAAACAAAAAAGACATGCCATGTGATGATCTTTGTAGGGAAATTTGAAGACCACACAAAATTTGTTTGTTTTTCTTTTAGACATACATCACACACTTTTTACACAAAAATAAGAAGGCTGTCACTATCAAGGGACTTATTTGCCAACTTGATGAAATTAGCCCACCTCTGAAACCAAGAAGACAAAGCTAAGAAGGAGCTTTGACAACAAGATAGTTCTGAATGTTGGTCCCCATAAATCTACTTTTATGCCAGCATGTTCTCATGCTTCATTGGATATATTGTTGCATAGAAGGTGCTCAAAAGCTTTGGAAGATGGCTGGACATCTAACCTTTGGCAGGATAAGTCCCATATAGCTTAGGCTACAGCAACAGTGATTTAATAATAGCTATCATACAGTGCAAGCTGTTTTATTTATCACACGCCAAACTCTCACTTATTTCATATACATAAACAGGACCACTTGACTACTACATGACAATTTTGCTTCTATGCTTCCTCAGCTGTATTGATATTACCTTTAGACAATGACTGTAAATGTTGCATCTCACCTGTTTCCTGACAAATATCCTTCATTATGAAATCACATGAGCTGAAACATAAAAACTGAACTGTCCCAGTCATGGCATCAGGAATTTAAGATTAAAAGAAAGCGTGCTGTAAAAAGTGGAGGGGGTGGGGAATTTTTTTTTTCACCATAGTGGCAAAGTCAATAAAAAGAAATTATAAACTAATCACTAAAATTAATCCGTTTTTATTGGTGTAGTTCTATCCCAAAATACTAGTAATGTCTTTTGGCTTTTCCTGGTTAGGGGTTGCCACAGCGCCACTCCGCTCCACTAATGATTGGCAGTGGATTTTTACAGTGCCGAGTTGCCAGCCTGATGCCCAACCATCAAAGAAGGCACACCCATTCATGCACGCACGCACCTACCTGCATGTCATTAATGTCACTCAACCATGGGGAGGACATGCACACTCCACACAGAAGGCACTCCAGCCGAGAATCAAATGGGAGAACCTCTTGCTGTGAGGTGACAATGCTGACGGCTGCACCACCGTGGTGTTGGGGCAATAAACAATGCAGAGACAGAAATATTGTTTGCCATGTCTGGTAATATGCAACAGTGCAATAAGAGTGGCCAATCAGCCATACACACAATATTGTGCTGTATATATTGCAGCACTAACAGAGCTGTTAGAGAAATAACTTGAGCACCATATGCTGAAGCCATCCCCAAAACACTAACATATCTACCCACATAAATAAGCATATGTCAAAAAAGTAAAGTTTTGCAAGTCCTATTTACCTGTAACAGAAGAGGTTTGAATTTCACATTGCCTCAGTGGCACGTGGGTTCTATGTCTGCACAAACATCTACACCGGCAGCTTTCCAGAGTTCAGAAATCCCTTCCTCTGACTCTCTGTGATAGGGATTGGCTAAGCCCCTTCCATCAGGGGAAACCTAACCCCTATTACAGAAAGTCAGTTATTCAGGTCTTTAGTGCTAAGTAGGATGAACCAAGAAGACCAGAAGCAAGAATTGTCACAAAAACTATGAATTTGCAGCCATAGTTCACCAAAACAAATACCCAAAGCCTACAAACAACTCAACATGGTTGGATACCATCAAACTATATACAAAATAAGGGAGATGATGGGTGGGCACTGTCACTGAAGCAGTGTGAAATTCAATCAAAGCTTAACCTACCTAGGAGGAGGAGAAAGGATAAGGATCCAAGAGCCCCTAGAGAATGGTCCTCACAAAGCCTTCTCTGTAACTGCCTCTAGAATGCTTCTAGAGTCCACTCCTTTCCAATATGCCGCCAAAGAGGATAAAGCTGTGGTGGAATGTTTCTCAACCTTGCCTGGAATAGATTTACCATGGTGGGAGTAAAGAAAAACAATACAAGGGGACAACCAATGAGAAATCATGTACTTAGAGATAGGTTGATCCTTCTTATCCCCAGAATAAGACATAAACAGCTGTCCAGCTTTCCTGAAGGGCTTAGTCCTGTTAAGGAGAAGCTGAGCACATCCAAGGTATGTTGAATCTTATCTCCCTAGTTTTCAGCTTCTGGAAAGAAAACACAGATACTGACGGCTTTATTCGAGGTAAATTCAGAAACAACTTTGACATATATATAACTACCCATTTCTTGTGGAAAGTCAGATAATGTTGACCCACTTTGACAGTTTGCAGCTCAGGGACTTGCCTTGCAGATGTCAGAGCAGTAAGCAAAACAATTTTCCAAATGATGAACCTCAAATTAGCCTGAAAAGTGAGTTCAAAAAGAAGATAAGGTCAATTTTTCAATAACAAAGTTGAGATTCCAAGGAGGAATAATTTGATTTTGAGGGGGACTCAAGATCAACACTTCTTTCATAAACTGAGCACAAAAAGAGATGAAAGAGAGAGATCCTTGTGCAGACAAGCTGAGATGGCTACAAGATCCATCTTGATGGATGCATAAGATAAGCCATATTTCAAAACCAGAGGAGTAAACACCATACCAGCCACTCTGATATCAGTTAGGCATCACCTACAAAACCTCTTCCTCTGATAAATATATGATTTTCTAGTTGTAGGTTTTCTTGCCTCCTTCAATACCTGCTGCACATACTCACAGAACAAGTGCCTAAAAGGTGTCGCAACAGAATCATCCAAGTGGTCAGTAGCAATTGCTCTAAGTTGGTGTGCACCAACCATACCTGATACTATGTGAACAAATCCAGAGTGTGAGGAAGCTTGTGATAATTGCCCTTGGCCAATTCCATTAAAAGGGAGATCTCACTTTGCCTGGGTGAAAACGTGGTCACCACAATGACTTTTGTAATTTTTTTCTGAATCTTCAGAAGTACCTTGAGTATCAGTGGAAAGGGCGGAAACGTGTAAAGGAACATACTCATCCAAGTGAATGAGAATGCTTCTGTCCTCCAAGCATGGCTGCAAGGATGTCTCAAATAAAACTTGTCCAACTGCCTGTTTTGAAAGGAAGTGAACAGATCTGTTTGAAGTATTCCCCACATATGGACCAAATCTAAGTAGACCTCTGTCCTGAGTTTCCACTCAAGAGGGTCCATCTGGAATCTGCTTAGTCTGTGTGCCACTGCATTTTGCTTTGATGGGTTGTAGGAGGCCAGAAGTATCACAGAATGTTGTAAGGCTACCTCCCAGACCATCATTACCAACCAAAAAAGAGGAAATGGCCTTGTATCCCCTTGTTTATGCAGGTACCACATGACTGGGATATTGCCTGTTACCAATAAAAGAGGACAGAAGACACTAAGCGATGAAAAACTTTTAAGGTCTGAATCTCTTCTAACATTTCTTTGATGTTTATGTGCTTTGTAGCAGTAGAAGGAATCCATTTGCCTTGCACTTGAACTCCCTGTACAGTGCTCCCCATGCAAAATCTGACAGGTACATCTGGAATGATTGTAGTGGTGTCTAGACACAGGCAAAGATTCAGCAAAGTTATCTAAACTGTAAGCACATTGCAATAAATTTCCACATGAAAACTCAATAATTTAAAATTCTAAAGACCTATTTACTAGACTGAGCTAACTTCCCCCTGAGATTCTTACCATTTACCAATTTTATCCAGCAGTGTAGGGTTAGAATAAACCAAGGCTCTCTTGTTAGAGAAATCACAGCTGGATCACCTGACAAAGGAGCAAAGAGCTGCAAGATCCAAGTACACCATCTATTTCCTCTTAGCCTTTTTAGGAACTGGTTCACTAGCCAAATGGGGTTTATGTGCAGTTTTACAGACATCTTCTAAGGCAGGTAAAGAGGAGAAACAGCCAAAACATAAAGAATTCCATCCTCATACGATTATACATTTTTGTCAGTCTCTGGCATATTTCCAGATTGTTTCTAGTCAAATACACTTGTAAATTTAGCTGCCATCTGTGGAAAGGTGAACACTTGCTTGGGATTTTGAACTTGTTCATCTTCCAAAGAATCAGACTGGATGCACTCAGAGTATTCACTACTGTCTCTGCATCACAATCCCCATCAGAATCAGTGGCATGAAACTGATCTCTAGAGAGGGTAACCCCACAGTCATTCTGAATATGAGCATAGCCTCTGAGATTAGCTGACTGTAAAACATTCTTAGTTAAGGAAATCATATCAACCCTATACACAGCAATAACCTGATTGTCCGGCATGTGGTGATGTTATTATGAACTACACTAGAAGTAAAAATATCTGTGGTCAGAGTAGTATGGCGGTCAAGTAGTCTCTCCTGCTACTACACCAAAAACTGTAACAGCCCCAGAGGATGTGTGCGATCCCCATGCCATAGAGGGCTGTGGCCTTATATCAGAAGGTGAAGGGGAAGAACATATGTGGTTTGTGGGCCAGCTTCAAGCAACAGCAGATTCACAAAATGTAGACTGAGGCATGTTTCTGTTGATTTTTCTTTTCTTTTTAGATGCAACTGGATTTGATGGGGGAGTAGCCAAATCAGGATTCATCACGTTAGAGGAAAAAAACATCAGTCAGAATAACAGACTGACACTATTAAGGGCTAACTAAAGGCAGCAATAATAGAAAACATAAACTATGCCCCCATATAGCAAATAGGGCTAAAATGCATAAAGGTATAGCAGAAACAGTTTAAATTGTGCTAAGCCTTGCACTACAATCTACTCAGTGTACTACACAGAATATACTGACAGAATCAAGTAAAATGTACTTGTCCAAACAGTGACAAAAATCAAATATGAGCCCTTAATCCAAATAGAAATATGTCAAAACAGTATAAATAAGCATTTTCTTAGAGATTCCCTTGTCAGAAACAAAAATACAATCTCCACAGAAAATGCAAATGCAGTAATGTGTGGTACAATTGTGATTTCATAATTAAAAAGGGCTATAGCAGTGTTAAACTAGTAGTAACTATCTTAAAGATGAGATGGAAAAAAAAGTGAAAAATGTAATATTTTCCTAGTAGAACTTCAAAATGAAGCAGATAAACAACAGAGACAATGGTCCTCTTGGCACCCTATCAAAAGATAGTTCCCAGTGTTCAGCTTCCCAGTTCAAGTCAGTTAACACTTTAGGAAGGCCTCATAACTGTGTAAAACAGTATTAAGCATAGAAACAACACAGCAGTAAGTTAGAATTTCCATTGGAATTAACAGTGGTAGTACATTAAAACAAGAAGTTAACATGTATATTATTATTTTCAAAATAAAACAGAAAGAAACTAGAAGTATATAACAATGAAGAGGAAGGGAAGTTCCCAAAGGGATCTTATCTGACACTGGAAGCTGAAAGCTATCAGTGCAGGCTGCTGTGCATATTTAGCTGTGTGCGTCCTAAGGGTGACACAAAAAACTTAATAACTGACTTTCTGTGACTTGGAGTAGGCTTCACCTGATGGGAGGGTGTTTGTGCAGGCACAGAATCCATATGCCACTGAGGCAGTATAAATAATGACCATTGTATGTATTTATAGAAGCAACAGATACATTTGTTGTGTGGATATACACTTCTATCATGTATATATCTACATGTCTGCTTATATAAAATTCTCATTTGCATGTATATAACATGCCCCAAGTGTAAAGGATTTTTGCTCCTCATGTAAAACTGATGGTGGGACACATTGGACCTGGTGCTTTTCTTTAAGACAGAAAGGAGCTGCTGCACAACTTAGTAGTGAGTGGTGCATGATCAGGTGATCAGGGAGTGGCACCAGGTGCCAGATGAACTAGCCATCAAATTGGCTATACATTAATATGCAGCCATGTAATACGCATGCTACGCAGCCCTCCATTAAGCCATTGAACTAGCTGCCAGTGTGCAACTGTTTCACTGCTGCAGCAGGGTTCCATCCAGTTATACTGTATACTGTGTCTGTTCAGATTATCAGAACCATCATGGAGTGCAGGGTTACTTACACATAATGAGAAAGAAATGCTGACTTGTATATAGGGATGAGTAGTAAGCCGTACAAAATAGCATCTGTCCATGCTGGGGGGTGCACACAAGATGTGATGCTATATGAACCTAAAACAGAAGATATCCCTTGCCCAAGAGCTTCTGGTGTCATACAGGTGATGGCACACAACTGCCATGTTGTGTGCTTCTACACAACATACATCCCCTGCATAGATGCTATCAGCAAGCAGAGGTTACCATGCTTGAACCCTAACATTTCAAGGACCACTCCCTTAACAGTGTCCATGGTAAAGCTGGGAGTTTACCTCAATCTCATAAATGTCCTTGAGCAGTGCATTAAGTTGATATAGACTGTGTGAGTCTATGAACTGCACAGCTCTGAGCAACAAACCAGATGGTATCGGTGCTGCTTCTAATACACTCAGATGCCATCTTTTTCTATTCATCCACCTGAACATGTCCAAATTCCTTAAGATATCTAAAATTTCTGTTTTGCCTTTTCCTTCTCTCTTTCATTAAGTGCTCACATACTAAGTGCTACAAAAATGTCTACTGGAGTACACCCTGTAACACAGTAACACATTTGTAAACTCACCTTGAATAGCCTTAGTTATATTTCCCTGTAAAAAAAAAAAAAAGGTCTCGCCAACTGTTCAAGGAGATGAACTGTAACATCCCTTAAGGAAAGGATGGACAGAAGTAAGACTGGACAGCAAGATCAGTCTTTCACATGGCATGGTTAGTACTGAGAGTGACCTATAAATATCAGTATCAGTTTTGAAGCCCTCTCTATAAACTATCAACCATCTTGTTTCTACTGCATCAGATTATAATTTGTCATCACTCCTATGAGCAATTAACGTAATCTCAAAATCCATTTACTTCATATTTAAAGATGCTGCTTTTCTGAATATGAGCAAAGAAAGCAAGCCCTCAGAATGGCAGCAACATGAGAAAGATCAGTACAATAAAAAATGTACCCAATGCACATCTGCTTATTGATAGCATGCAGTAAAGGATGTCTACTTAGTATGGCATAAAATTCTGAACTGTATTCTATTATGTGATTCTTGTGGAGGGGAAAAAAACAGTTAAAAGATGAAGTTTACTGGTGGAGTTTTTTCCTTGCAGATGAGATGCAATTTTTTTAATATGTTTAACTATGATAGTGTGAACAGACATAGCTTTGCACTCTAAATGACTCATTTTGGAAATGATTGTTTGTAGTAACCAAGGGGATGCTATGCAAATAGCATCATTTCTAGTTAAGCTGTATGAAAAATCCCATTCATGTCTCTAGCTTGATAATATGATGAACTTGGGGGAAAAAACATTAAGGGCCCCTTCGGGTTTAAGGTTAGATTTAAAGGTTTAGGGTTGGGGAAAATAATTACTTAGATTATGTTTCCCTTGAGGAACCATAATACTGAACCAAACCACTTTTTTTCCATTTTACACAAGTTGCCACTTTTGTGTCCTTATCTCCCACTGCTGTGCAACCATGGAGTTGGTATACATAAATATGGGGGATGTGTACACATTGGGGTGCAGGGAAGCTTGGTACCCTGCAAAATAATACTTTGAGGTTTGCTGAAAGTGGCTTTCTGCAATTTATTTTGCAGTAATTGCACTTGCTGAAATTTGATTTGGCGATCAACCCAGATTTTTAGGCCAAGTATGGAGAAGACATACCAAGATAGGGAGACTAAGCTGGAAGGATATCTGTGTTAGTTTGCTGAGCAGAGACAGTCAGGCTTTGTAATTAAAGAGTTTAAAAGACAAAGATCTGAGAAAGAGGAGCATATGTCCTTTGACAGGGAGCTGTATGGCTTTATGGACTGAGCACTGAAGCTGATCTGTTTTTATCTTATTTTTTATTTAACATTTGTTTACCAGGAATGTCTGACTTGGAACGAAGCCAATTTTCAGTGGAGGCCCAGGGAGAAGCACTCCAGATGCATACCTTTGTAACGAGCTGATGTCAAAGAGCTAAAACAATAAACCTGCAGATATGGTTGACTGAGGTTTGTGAAGCTATAATCTTTTGTGAGTTTTATAGATCTGAATGTTAAGCTTATGATCTGCTGGCCTTTACAGGTAGATAGTTGTTTATAGACACAAACACACACATTATAAACAGATACACAAGTATGTAGACACACACAGACACACACACACACACATACATATATGTCTACATGTGGGTATATAAATTATGAAGGAAGTAAACAACTGATTTCTGACAGTTAGGTGAAGCTTGTTCCATTAATTAAGGAAGGCACTGTGCAATTTGTCACTTTTTTGATTTAATGACACTTGTCTTGGTGTTAGATTTTGTGATATGGTGTTAGCTCCACCAGCAATTTCATTCAGGCACAGATTTTTAAATAGAACTATATTACACCTTGTCTTACCTATCAGGCAATGGTCACCTTTAAGTAATTTTTAAGAAAGACTTCTAACCTGTGTGATACCTTAAACCTTTTGCATAAGTGGCCTCATGGGATATATACAAATCACCCTTTAAGAATATCAGGTGTTTAAACTAAATGGCACATCTTTTTCTTTTACTTTCATGTTCAAGTCTATTTATGGATAATTTCAGACCATTAAAGTAAAACCTCTCTAGCTACAGACATACATGCTTCTACCTTCTTATAACATCATCAACACACCAAAAAAGGTATGCTTGACCTTTGGAAACACAGGCATGTTAAACCCAGCTGATATCCATAATCATTACAGTGTCTACAAAATAGCCCAACTAACAAACTAACACAAAGAGTAAAAAGGTCACACAGATAACCAACTGGTTAAAAAACACAAAAAGAAAACTCTAGCAAAGCTAGACTTCTAACTCTGTGGTGATATCTTAAACCTCTTGCATCAGAGGCCTCATGGGATATATGCAAATCTCCAAAGGTCAAAATTCCTCTTATGCTGTGCTGATGATGTCATAAGAAGGTAGAAACATGCATGTCCACAGCTAGAGGGGTTTGGCTTTAATGGCCTGAAATTGTCCATAAATAGATTTAAAAATGAAAGTAAAAGAAAACTTCACGGACATTCAGAATTGCTAATTAGCTGAAACATCTGATATCCTTAAATGGTGATTTGCGTATATCCCATGAGGCCTCTGATGCAAGAGGTTTAAGGTATCACACAGTTAGAAATGAACAACAGCAAAAATGGAATGGAGACCAAGTTGCTACACCACAGATTGAGACAACAAAGCCAGTATACAAATAAGGTTCTGTATTTATTCTCTAGCGCCTCGGCCACAGTAAGCCTTCAAGGAGTAACACATAACACAGACAAAAACGTTTATATAGCATCAGCTATTAACAGCAATCAAACACTCAAACAATTAAATCATTAGAGTTAATTAAAATACAATTCAAACAAATTTAAAGTGCATTCCAGGCAAATCAAATAACTCTTCTCCAGCAGCAATCTGTATTCAAACCCCTAGGAATTAGGGTTTCATACTTCAAAATATAAATAGTTTCTTTTTTAACAGTGCATTCTTAATCAAATTCTCATTTAGTTCACTTATAAAAACCTGTTCTAAAATGGTTGCTGTTAAACTATTACATTTACCATCATGACATTCATAAAAATGCTGAGCTAAAGGACTCTCTAATTTTTTTACCCTAATATCCCTCAAATGTTCCAATAGTCTCACCTTAAACATTCTCTTCGTTTGGCCAATATAAAACTTATTACAACCACATCTGATGGCATATATCACTCACTTGCTGGAGAACTGTTATTTGATTTGCCTGGAATGCACTTTAAATTTGTTTGAATTTTATTTTAATTAACTCTAATGATTTAATTGTTTGAGTGTTTGATTGCTGTTAATAGCTGATGCTATATAAACGTTTTTGTCTGTGTTATGTGTCTCAATCACACAGTTAGAAGTCTAGCTTTGCTAGATTTTTCTTTTTGTGTTTTTTAACCAGTTGGTTAGCTGTGTGACCTTTTTACTATTTGTTTTAGTTTGTTAGTTGGGATATTTTGTAGACACCCTAATGTTTATGGATATCAGCTGGGTTTAATAACCTTGTGTTTCGAAAAGTCAAACATTTCTCTTATGCTGTGCTGATGATGTCATAAGAAGACAGAAACATGAATGTCTACAGCTAGAGGGGTTTGGTTTTAATGACCTGAAATTGTCCACAAATAGACTTAAAAATGAAAGTAAAAGAAATAGTCATAGACATTCAGAATTGCTATTTAGATAAAACACCTGCTATTTTTAAAAGGTGAGTTGCTTATATTCCGTGAGTCCTCTGATGCCAGAGGTTTAAGGTATCACACAGCTAGAAGTCTAGCTTTGCTAGTTTTTTCTTTTTGCATTTTTACACCACTTGGTTATCTGTGTGACATTTTTACTCTGTTTTAATCTTTAAGAAACAGAATATAATGATAGTTTCGGAAGCCCTTTTGAGTAGTTTGGGTTTTCCAACACTATGATGTACAAGCTCTTGATGTCCTTTCCAAGGCTAAAAACATGGCCTCTTTGGGACCAAACAACATCCCTGGCTGCATCCTAAACTGCTTAAAGCAAGAGTTAGCTGTACCTCTGAGTACCCTCTTTAACCATAGTGTAAGCACTGAGTGTTCCTGCAGACTGGAAAACTGCTACTGTCATCCACCTCCACAAAGGAGTTTTTTTTTTCTGCTGACCCTGGGAATTACAGACCCATACATCTGACCATATGCAAGGCCATAGAGAGAATCATTATGGACCTTATCAAAAAGGATATAGAGATCATTCAAACACTTGACCCATCCCACTTTGGTTTTGTCAAACGGAGATTGTGCCTACTAAACTTGGTGGACTTCTTTGAGACATTCACAAAAGCCCTGGATGAAGGCAAAACTATACATACTGCCTATTTATACCCAGCAAAAGCCTTTGACACCATTCCCCAATCAGATATCATTGATGAACTTACCCAACTGAACGTAAACCAGTATATAGTCAGGTGTGTTGCCAACTGGCTCACCAGTAGAAAACACACAGTTAAAATGGGGGACTCTTCATCCATCTTCAGACCAGTAACCAGTGGAGTACCACAGGCCTTAGTGCTGGGGCTCCTCTTGTTTAGTATTTACTTTTCAGAAGTGCAGACCAAAACAAAGGGTGTGTGGCTAACAAATTTTGCAGATGACTGCAAACTGGATGAGATCATTAAATCCCCAAGTGACACTGACACCCTCCAGGAAGGTCTTACTCAAACCAACAATTGGTGTCAAAGTCATGGGCTCAAGTTAAATGCTAAAACATGCATCATCATCACCCCCTTCAGCAAGGGAGATGTCCCTGCAAAGTACCACATTAATAACAACACCTTATGTACCCAATCTGTGGTATGAGATCTGGGCACACAGGATGACAGCAACTTCTTCTTTGATCATCATGTTTCCACTGTGGTAAGGAAAGCCTTCTACATTGCCCATCTGATCAATAAGAGCATTGCCTCCAGTACAAAAAGAGGTTATAATCACTTGTACTCCTCCCTCATCAGTCCAGTTGTAGGGTACAATGCACCCTTTGGTATGTACCTCACCAGGCACTTCCAACAATTGGAGAGATCTCAGAGGTACCTTACAAAGAATATTCAACGTGTCCAACACCTGTCCTATGCTGATAAGCTAAAATCCCTGTCATTATATTATGTGTGGTGATCTTTGCCTAGCCTATCGGGCAATTTCAGATCCTGCCCTGATGGAAATGCTACACATTAGCAAGATAAATGGTACTCGCTGCATCCACTCTAGTGACCTCAGCATGAGAAGCAACATTAACAGGACCTACTGGAAAGACAGGTTCATCTCACAGAGGCTCCCCCTACTCTGGTATAAACTTTCAATCCTAGTAAAACACAGCCCTTCACTGACCTGTTTCAAGCATAAATAGGATAATTGGTTGGGGAATCACAAATTCACCCCTGAGATTTCACCTGCATCCTTTCTGGACAGGGGCAGGAGGTGTTGAGTCAAGTCTATTAATAGCACCATTAGGGAAAGAACATGGCTAGGCTTGTAAGGGCCTCAGAGCCATTAGCCTAGTAACGTCCTATGATCATATATATATAATATATATATTTATATATATATATATATATATATATATATATATATATATATATATATATGGGTCTACTTTACATGATTGACAACTCAAATGTCTGACTTTCATATGGCTGAGACCATATGATCGAACATTTGAAACATCGACCATGTAAAGTAAACAACATAACACAACAAAAAAAAAACAACTAACTTTGTTTAGCAGGGGGGCAAGCCCCGCTGCACCCCCCACACCCCCCACTACTTAAATATACCAACTCTGAAATAGCACTACATTGCAGTAATGAGAAATCTTCCCGTTCCGCACTGCATGGCGATCTCCATTCAGATCGGTCAAGCTTTTAAAAGTTCGATCATATTGTCTTGGCCATATGAAAGTCGATCTTTTAAACGTTCGACCATCTGAAGGGTACCCATATATATATATATATATATATATATATATATATATATATATATATATATATATATATAAAAAATAAGGAATACTTTTTTTTTCAAGTTCTTTTAAGTGATGTATTCAAAGGCTATGAAATACAGTATTATAATCAATAATGAATGTAGCAATCCCCTGGAGCAACCCATGTATTTTACAATTATATGTGCTATAAAAGTTACTTTAAAGTGGGGACTTAGTGAACACTTTCTGAATTCAAAAACAGCCCTACCTCAATGATTGTGTTGTCTATTCACTCAGAAAGGTTACACCAAGTGTACACATAGTATACACTTAGCGACAACCTTTATGAGTACTGCCTAGTGCCTTTTTTATTATTTGATCATTTATTTTTTTCAGAATTTGTCCTTTTTACTAAGTCTCATTATACTAAGTTTACTGATATTAACATACATATTATTACTATTGCACAAGATGTACATTTTCTGTAAATCAATGAGAATTTCAGCATCTTTTATTGAAGTAATTATGTTACCCACTTGGTAATTATCACCATATTTGGTTTTTCAGAGTCCATTTCTCACCTTTATATTTGAGAAGAATAGTAGTCCAAACAAAAAGCTGATCTTGTTTTACCTACTTCATTACATATGAAGTGATATTTGATGTTATTAATTTGTGAATTGTTTCCTAAATCCGGGGTAGTGTTGAATTACTTGGAAACCTTATGTGAGGTAATGTTGAATACCTTAGCAAGGTCAAGATAAGCAGTATCTGCTGTCAATACTTCATCAAGTTGTTGTGTTTTGCCTTGTCTTTGAATGCCACAACATTCAAAAGGCAAGAAGTCACCTTAAATACTGCTCCACATAAAAAAGCAGGTCCCCTGTGCCATTTTAGATAAGCTGTATTAGGACTATATCCCTGATTTCACAGAGACTACTGGTCATGCTGATGGATCTAAATCTAATATTGCTTTTGTCTGATGTGACACTATCAGATTTGTGAATTGGTACCACTACAGCCTATTGTCACGAGTGAGGGACACATTCACATTCTGGCAATTCATTTAAAATGGTTTAGTAAGGCCTCCCTTGATTCTGTTCATGAAGGCCATAGATATGTTGCCTAGTCTCATAAACTGAGGGGCGGATTCAGTAAAGCCTACATTAATTGTACACCGTTCTGAGTGAATAGGCAACACAGACATAACTCACACTTTCTTCCTCCTAATTTTAGTTTTCCTACTGATATTATTGCAGCTTTAGATATTGACAGGGATTCATAAAGGTTACTACAAAGTGTAGACTACATGTACACTTAGTGTAATCTTTCTGAGTCACTAGAAGGCACAAAAAATGGGATAAGAATATTCCTGAATACATATCATGTACACTTAGTGTGCATTTAGTGTACACTTTATTGAATCTGACCCTGAGTTTTAATTCCACTAATGGCAGCATTTATCTTGTCTGTAGTTTACAGGATTCCTCCTCTTGCATATTTTTGTGCTTAGTATGAAGTTTGCACATTTTTTTTTGTTGCAAATACATTTGATTTGTCATGGGGATGGGTAATCTCTTCATGGTTTAGTGTTAACAATATATTCTCAATATTCTCTTTTGTTTTTCTGACGTAATTTAAAATTACGTGTTACCATTTTCAACTTATGTCAGAAAGCTGAGGTTATTGCTAGATTTAGAAGATTTAAGTAGTTTCTATACTTTATTTTATCTAGGATGGTTTGTTACAACTAGGGTAATTTTTGAAAGCTAAGTAGTATATTTTTTCTGATGAACATCTTATTTTGTAATTGTATTTTTATAATTCCATCAAAGTAGTTTTCTGTTAAAACTGTACCTAAGAACAATTGTATTTAAGTACCCTCTTATATAGAACAGTGTTACTATGCTTGCAATAACATCTGCATATACTTATTTTTTTCAACATTCCTTTACGCCTACCTTGTACCAGATTCTCTCTGCCTCCATAACTAGTTTCCTCTGCTATATGAATCTTCAGTTCTTTTTCTTTTTTCTTTATTGAATTGTTAAACTCAGTTGTAAGATCATCATTGTTTATATCTAATCTTTAACAAAAGACAAATAAAATAAATAATCTCAAAATGTATGTTCATTACTGTTTGTATTTAAACTGGAGCTTTTCTCCTCAGGTCTCCACTGAAAATAGGCTTCTGGCTCAGTTGGACCAACACAGTTAATAAATGTCAAATAAATAAAATAAATAAATAAAATAAATCAACCAGTATATTTGCATCTTGCCAGTATGGATGGTAATGCATAAACTAAAGATATAACTAAACCATTTGACCATAATATCCCATTATGTTTTCTTTAACTTTCTCTGTTATAAGTTTAACTTTACCTTTTGGTAAAAGTTGTTGGCTTAATGGTCTGTAAAATCCAGCAGAAGCATTAATACCAGGAACACAATCGGTTTGCATTCTAACAATCCATTCATATTCATTCCATTCATGCTTGTTATTAAGATCACCTCCCCTTCCGTCCTTAGATAAAACAGCTATAGCCCTAAATACAAAACTGCTTCTGTTAGTATCAAACAAGTTTTAAAATTTAAACAAATGTGTTTGCATTGATTTTTTTTTATTTTAATTGACTTTTTAATTGATTGTTAATTGTTCTTAGTTCATGATTGGGTGGGCTATGTCTTGTGACTTCCACTGCATGTATTTATTGAGGGTCTATATTAAATCAGTGAACACTTAAAAAAGTGAATGCTTATTTATTGACCCTCTTTAAGTGAAAGCTTAAATCCTGAACACTCGGAACAGCAATTTTTTTCCCAGTGAAAAAAATCACTGGGACGTTTTCGGGGCTTCCCCATTTTCTCCACTGTGGTGCGATCTCAGAGTTGGTATATTTAAGTATGAGCGGTGTGGGGGCGAAGCTCCCCACTTTATTTACTGTTTTGAAGGTTTTTTTTTGGTTTTTTTTGTGGAACAGTGATTTTTTCCCTGGGAGCTTTCACTTAAAGAAGGTCGATAAATCAGCATTTGCTTTTTTAGACATTTGCTGATTTAACATAGACCATTTATTGATTGGTTTTTAATTGTTGTTTATACTCACAATGAAGAAGGAATTTTGTTTTGAAAGCTTTGTGATTATTAATAAACACTTTCTATTTTTCATCAACATTTTCGGAGTCCTTTTGTTTGTTGGATTTTATGTGCTTTTGTTCAGTGGCTCTGACTTACGGTGATCCTATCCACTTTTTGTTATGGTTTAATGGTCTGTGTTAGTTACATAGGGTATAAAGAAGAGCAGACAGGAGAACGTTCCAAGGGATTTTGCTATAATATCTAAGATCTTCTCATCATTAGCTGGATTTCAGACTAAGTCTTGAAAAACTGTTTTATCACAGTCTGTAAATATTTTGTCAGATTTAATGTTGAGTAGCTTACCCAGTCAATTTTTGGTAGCTAAAATCGCGACAAGGATTGCATGGTCATCATTTCTTAAATCATTAAATGCAGTCAGTCCTGACTTGATATCTTGGGTTCTGTTTTTTAGTTGTTCTTTTCCAAAGACTGATATACTTGCACCTTTCCTGTCAGATGTGAAAGAATGAAAAAAGTAATACCCTAGAAATGTTTCTGTGCGTTTTGAATAAAACAACTTTTCAGTAATGGTACTATCTATCAAGACTTTGTAAGTTAGCTCATGATGTGCTTCCATACCTAATATAAAGTAAAGCCCTTGTTATATAAAAATATAATTTAGAAAATGATTGGTGATACTCAAAACTTGAATTTTACCACTGTTAAACGCCAATAAAGTAAAGTTGGTAATAAAATTTATTTTAAACAAATTCTGTGTTCTATTTTATCTAATTGTGCGCTTCTTAGTAAGACAGTACTTTAGGTGCTCCACTAATCAGGGATTTTTGAAGTGTGCTAGAAAAGTGGTTAAACCTGTGGCTATTATGTAAAGCTTGTGTATGCCAACATAGCAGGTGGAAGATATGAAGGGAGGATAACTGAACTTTAATTAATTTAAGGGATGAGTAAATTAAGTGCCACCAGATATAAAACAAAACAGGGACAGTGTGGTAAAGATGATGAAATTAAAACTCGTCACCCAGAAACCTTTTCTAGACGCGTTCTCAAGGAATGCTGCATTCTGTTCTCCTTACCATAAATAAAATGAAGGTATGTGGGACCAGCTTCCATTTGTGATACAGAAGCTTTTTGTGCTGAATATAGAAACTATTGTGAATAGGCCCACGTAAAACTAACTGCAATGATATGGTTCAAAAGCATGGTACTTAATATTGCCAAGTGTGTGCAAATATTTCTTTGGAACTGGTTACTATTTTGTAGTTCAGAGGCCTGTCACAATGCTGCCCTGTAAATGAAGTATGCTGTCTGTTATATAGAAACATGTTGCAATGCAGCAATGTAACTGAAAACCAGTAAGTATGAGGTGACCAGTAGTCAATATTCTATAACATGCCTTTTCTTCAGGAAAATATCTGCTAGGCACCACAGTGGTATTGCAGAATGTTGCTGTGTCACCTGCACCATTCTGCAATGTGGGAGCGCATTCTGGCTTTTGTGTGTATGATTTGTGATTTCCTGGCCACACACTTGGGCAGGTGCACAGATCTTCAGAGATGGTTTTCTCTTGCAAGTATTTTATATTTTAATTTCTGCATACAAAAAAAATGGTTGGATGTGTTCTCAGTCAGAGGAATGGAAAAGTTTAGTAAAATGAACAGAATCGGCCAAAACATACCAGTGTGATTTTTATTTTGAGTCAAGCCTGTTTGTTTTAATTTGTCAGGAAATCCAACAAAACTGGTAGAAGAATAGCTATCATCTTTGAGATTTCACTGGATGTCCCTGATTTTGCCTAACAGTTTTATTGTGCTTCTCATAAAAAAAGAGAAAAGAAGTTACATACTCACCATAATGTTACATATGTGTTGTCTATTTTTATTCTTCCTTAATGCATGGGTCTCGGATATGACTTGATCACTTCTACCAGATCCTCAGATGCAAACTCTTGAGCTTCTCCCTTTACCCATAATGCTTTGCCCACCTAACATACCACAGATCGAGTTTGATGTTCACAGAAGACAGTCTACAATATCTTTATAGGATTCCAAAAGGTGTAGCAAAAGGGAAATAAAGATGGAGCCCAAACAAGGAACAACATTTCTCAAACTGAAAATCTTAAGCCTATCCAGGAACAAAGGAAAGTGGGGTTAGGAGGGTGGGTAGTTGAGGAAGAATGAAAATGAATAATACAGATGTAATGTTATGGAGAGTACATAACTTTTTTTATCTGATGCCATTCTCATTCATTCCTCATCTGATAGGACAGAGTCTCCAGCTAGATGAACCTTGGATGGTCCTAGTGGAAGGATATTCTAGAGTACTGCAGAGCCAATGGCAACTCTGTTCCAAAAAATTAAATCTAATTTGTAATGAGCAATAAAAGTATGAGCAATGGACTAAGTGGCAGCTGCACAAATGTCATCTATGGATGCCCTTGACCAAAAGGGTGAGGAGACTGCCAATAAACCTCATGGAATGAGCTCTAGGAGGCTTAGGCAAGGATAATCCTCTTTTAGTATTGCCAAAGCAGATACAATCAGATAACCATTTGGCCAGTGTAACTGTAGAAACTGACTTGCCCAATTAGTTGGGTGAGATTGCTACAAATAACTGTTCAGTCTTCTGGAAATCTTTGGTTCTGCAGAGTTAAAAACAAAGTTGTCTATGCACATCCAAAAGATGGAGCATGTACTCTCCTTTATTTGAGAAATTTGGAAAGAAAACTGGGAGGTTAATGACCTGGTTAATGTAGGCAAAAAAGATGAGTTGGTCCACTAAGATACCTTCTCTTTGTGGAAAACCAGGTAAGGAGGCTTGGAAGATAAATCCTGGAGATCAAATACTCATCTAGCTGATGTGATAGCAACCAGAAAAATTGTTTTCCACAACAAAAAGTTCAGGTCTGACCTGGCTGATGGACAAAGCTTAATGCACAACAGTTAAATCCCAAGAAGGAGTAGGATCCTTTAGTGGAGTTCTAAGTAGAAAAGCTCCATTGACAAAAGGTTTATATAATTTAGAAGAAGCTAAGGTAGAATTATTTTCGCCTAGGTGGAAATCTGAAATGTCAGCCAACTGGACCTTAACAGTTGAAAAGCTAGCTCCTTCAATGAAAATTGAAGCTAAAAAAATAAGTACAGCTGGTACAGGGGCAGAAAGGGGATCCAAAGCCCTGATAAAGCACATGATGGACCAGGGAGAAAACCTAGATTGTCTAGCAATCTGTGGAACTAGAGAAACCATGTGGTCAGTTTGAAACCTGTTGTGTCCGGACGCATCATATCTTCAAGGTGAGACAGGAGTTCTGGATTGAGATCCAGTATCTAGGGCAGATGTAGAAGGTGAGGCCAGAGGAAGGGGAACCAAATCTGATGAGGCGAAAAGGGTACACTGAGGATAACTGTGCACTTAAACCTGTATGCTTTCAGTAGATATTTGGGGATGAGAGGTAACAATGGCTAAGTAGAGAGAAGACTTAAGGGCCAATCATGGACCACAGCATCTCACGGTGGCTCCCCTATTAGAAGGACCTGGGCAAAGAACCTGCTGCACTTGTTATTGAAGGGAGAAGTGAATAGGTCACAGCATGGCTAATTCCATCACTGGAAAATTATCTCTGCCATTTTGAAATTGAGAGACCACTAGTGAGGCATCAGAATGGACATGATTAGATAGGGATGACTGCAATTAGGGATACAGACAATAGACAAGAAGGGGCTGGAATTTACTGGAGACAACTGGCAAAATAATGAAAGTATTGGGAGGAAATAATTAGAGAGGGAAAGGTAACAGAATGGAAAGAGGCCAATAATTTATCTGGACTGCAGGCTAGCGCTCACCTTCCCTATCAAGGACTGATATCAGGGTATAAGCAAAGATAAAGAAATAGGGTGATCCTAAGCGAAAAATCAGTACTGGTACAGTTTTTAGTAGAATGGAGAAGAAAAGCTGCTGTTAAAAAAGGAATAATTAGCACAATATATAAAATATAGCATAACTCTAAGACTCAATCAAAGGATGTTAGAAAGGATTGGGATGAAAGGCTGAATGAGCAATTCACAAAGAAACAATGGAGGGATATATGTATGTCTCCCAAATATGCAACAAAGTCTAGAAAATTTAGGATCTTTGCTTGGAAGTATTTATATAGATATTTTTATACCCCAAGTAGACACCAAAAGTCTAAACCAACTGTACTGGACATAGTGAATATAGTAACAACAGAGATAAAACAATTGAGAATAGGATTTTTAGAAAAGGGTAGGAGCAAATTACATCGAAAAAATGTACATTGTAACAATACATGCACACGAGGAATGACGTAATGTTTGACTAACAGTGACTGGATATATTATAAGTTATGCATAATGTCTGGCAGTAAAATTATGTCAATATGGTTTGTTTTCATTTATATAAATGTATGATCATATATGCCATAAGTGATAATTTAATAAAGAAGTTTCTTGTTTAATTAAAAAAAAAAGAATGGACCTGCTTAGTTTGTCCACAATCACTCTGCCTTTCCTGGTATGTACATTGCTATTAGAAAGTGGCCAGAAGATATCACCCACTACCAAACTTTCATTGCTTCTTGATACAGCAGATATAATTTGGTTCCCCCCTGCTTGCTGATGTACCAGACTACTGACATGTTGTCCGTCTGAACAGCAATAGTCCTCAGAGCGAAGAGCATTTTTAAAGGCCTGCAGCACTAGGAGGACTGCTGTCATTTCCAGGACATTGATATGTATCTTGACCTCTTCCGGTGACCATGTACCTTGGACTGTACTTCTCAAGTAGTGCACCCTATCTCAGTCAGGAGGCTTCTGTGGTCACTGTGGCCATGGGTAGGGGAAGAACAAATAGAAAGCTTTTGGAAACTTCATTTGAGTGAAGCCATCAAAGAGGATACCTTTTGCAAGCTTGTATGATCTTGACTGGGGCAATTAAAGGCTGCTGAAGAAAGGACCACAGTGCTGAGAGAGTCCATTCCAGAATTTGCATGTGAAACCTGGCTAAAAAGATTACGGTGATAGCTGCTGCAATGGAACCCACAGCTTGTAAGATTAGTCATCCTGGTAGAGAAGAATGTAGGATTACTTACTTGACCTGGGATCTAAGTGTCTAGATTTGAGTTGGAGGGAGAGAGGCGGATTGACTGTGTCCAGATGACCACCTACGAATACTCCATATTCTGAGTAGGTGTGAGTTGTGATTTCTTGTAATTAACTGTGATGCATATATAGAGACACAACTGGAGTGAGTAGTCCCTTGCCTGTAGAAGTAGATACCTGGTTTGGGCAGTTAGGAGCCAGTTGTCTAGGTACAGAAACACTTCAAATCCCAGCAGTCTCAAGTGAGCTGCTACCTTGCCATTCATTTGGTGAACACCCTGGGGGCTGTAGTGAGACCAAAGGGCAATGCTCTGAATTGGTAATGTCTGGCTCTCAGCCCGAAGTGCAGATATCTTCTGGAGTACCTGTTCATTTTGATGTGACAGTTTGCATCTTGAAGATCTATCGAGCACAATTAATTGTTCTTTCATATTAGAGGCAGAATGGACTGAAGTGTCACCATCTGGAACCTTGGATATTGTACAAACTAGATTAATTTGCTGAAATCCAGGGTGGGTCTCAAGTCCTCTGCCTTCCTTGGCACTAAGAAGAATATTGAGTAGGTCCTAGATCCTCTCTGATTTGGGAGACCTTCTGGATGACCCTTTTTTCTAGCAGCTTTTCAATATCTAAGATGCTACTTCCCTCTGATTGGATGGAACATCAGGTATTTTTGCCATTCTTGTAAGGGGAATTTGGAAAAATGGTATGATATAAACTCTGGATATAATTCTCTCCACCCAGGAATATTTTGTTACGAGTAGCCAGGCTCTTTGGTGCAGACACAAATATCCCTCCCAAGTGCCAAAAGAGGCAACAGTTGGGCAGCCACTCAGGAGCACTGATAGGGCTTGTCCGAAAAGGAATCCTGGAAACTCTGGTTCGGCAGGCCTCCTCTGCTGCAGGGGTGGTATCTTGGATTAGAGTTCCCCCTGCCCCTGGAAAACCTATCTTCTCTTGAGTCTTGGAATGAACCCTGGGATTTACAGAACCACATTTTTTTGCCTCCTTGTTCATTCCTAGAACAGGGTCATTGGGGGTAGAAAAATATATCACTACAGCAGACAAGGTCTTTCCTTTATACTTACATCTGGAGAGTGTGTCTTTTACTTTATGGCCAAATAAGGAAGATCCATCAAATGGAGCAGTGAAGAAGACTTAAAGAGTTCCACAATGTCACACAGATACATCCAGGCATATCTTCTAATGCCTATGCTTGAATCTGCCATCTGTGAGGTACCTTCTGCTGCATAGGACAGCCATGGATGCATTAGATAGTATTAGTTTAGGGGTGTGCACACTTATGCAACCAGCTTATTGTACTTTTTTTATTTTTTATATTTTTCCCCTAATGGATTTGTTTGTTTTTCAACTGAATTGTACAGGTTATAGGTCATATTAAAGGCAGGAAAAGTTTTTAAATTATTTATTGTGGTCTCATTTTTTATATCACAAAAGCCTGGCATTTTAACAGGGGTGTGAAAACTATTTATATCCACTGTAGCTCTTACTTGGACCCAAATCAGCAAATATATATCCACACACTTTTACCCCCTAATTTGAAAAATGTTGATAAATCCTAAGATTTCATCATTAACACTACAAATCCACATTTACTTTGCACAATCCATCATCTTCCAGTCAACATCTGTAGCATTTGATGACAAGCCCCTCTTGCTCCACCATATTAATATGTGTTAACTAGCACTACCCCCCTACCCTACACCTTAACTTAGGAAAATTATTTTCTATAAGAGTATGACATCACAAGACATTCAGACACACCACATACAACCACAAGCACAGACATACTCAACACTGAAACTAGACTCTTCCCACAACCCTTACTGTAACCCTAATGTGCAAACACACAGACACACACACATACACACACACACACACACACACACACACACACAAACACACATGTACACACACACACACCAACCCATATTACTGAAAGTTTGGGTATAAAACCCAATCATAGACTCACCTTAAGCACACATACTTGACCTTCCTCCTTTCAGCATCTTCAGCACTCAACAAAGTGACAGATTTTTGAAGCACTTAACTCTGTTGACCTATTGACTATTCAATCTGAAATGCACACATATATACATACATGCACAGATACAAACATTTTATATGGGTGCATATTAAAAGATCAACAATCCCATTGTCAAATGGCATATCAGTGCAGCCAACAAAAGAAGCCTTGCCTAATGATCTATTGGCACTGTAGCCACACCCAGAGTGATCACAACACCTAACCTAGTAAACTGCAATTCTGGCACCCAAAATGAACCCTAATTACCTAGACAAGATAACAGTATTTGCTGCCCACCGTATGAGGGGCTCCCTTCACCCCCATTATTTAAATATACCAAATCTAAGGTTGCACAAGCATGGGGCTATATGCAAATCTGCAGATAAAGCTGTTTGTGCACTTTTAAAGCTGGAACCACTGGCAAAGTCCATGCTGTACCTGATGTTTATGACATTCTGTGAAATTTGCTAAAATACTTCCATTGGTACACAGTTTCTCAGTACCCATAGGAAATCTTGTTACCATTTATTTCACAAAATAAAGCATACATTTTACATTTTGTAAAGCAGACACACTCACTATATATCTGAATCACATTACCGCTATGCTAATTTGGAATTAGGACCAAAATACTACTCTTTTTTTTCTAGGAAATGTAATATGCAATATTTCTTTAATATGTTATTGTAAAATAAACATTTGACATGCTCTGACAAGCAAATCCATAGCTGGGATGCTGTAGTCTGCTTTCTCTAAACACTATTAGGCCATGCAAAATAAGAATTATCAGGGGGGGGGTCTTGACCTAAAATGCTGTAATAATATCTTGAATTGAAATTGCAATTAGGGTGAAATTCAGCCCAGAATGGACATTGTAAACTGACCAAATGTACCTTTTACAAAACAGTCAGTTAAAAGCAAGCAAAAAACGGGCTCACTTCGCTCCCCTACAATCCCCCATTTCCCACCAGCCCCCACTACTCATAGATTTATTCCTACCCATTATCATCTGATCATCTATCACACCCTACAACCAACCAATCAAACTCAACCACACCCATAGCTTACCATACACCTTTTTGACCTTCTCCTTCTTACTCTCCTTTTTACAACCATTTCACTTAGCATAATGACTCACACTCTACTCTCAGCATCAGCCCTCTACTATCTCTATTTCTCTCATCTATAGCCCTCCATTTAATCTCCTCTAGCACCTCCTATCATTTTTCATTCTCCCATCTCAACAACAATAAATCCCCTACCTTACCCCATTCCACATTCAACCCCCACATACATTTAGACACATCTCTAATCAACCAATAGACCATCCATCCCCCTAATACTCCACTAATAAAATACATCCCAGAAACTAAAAAAATCCTAGCTATAGATAGCATTGTCTATTAGTTTCCTATCTCAAAACTCTTTCCAACATAGCAGCTCAATTACTAAAAGGAGGTGACATCCAGCCAAACCCAGGCCCAGTATCTACTCTCATAAACACAAATAACACCCACCTTCCACTTAAGCACAAACCCTCTGACTACTAATAGTATATTTGATCACCCGTAGTATTATGGACAAAATTGATGAACTTCACTCATCTATCTCTTTATATAACCCCGACATAATCCTCATAACAGAGACATGGCTTAAACCTTATGTCAAAAGCAACTCTATAACCCCACCAGGTTATAACATTCTAAGGGTACACGGACCACAGAAAAGAGGTGCAGGTGTTGTCCTATTATACAAATCTATCTTAAAGATCCAAGTCTCACAAAAAAAACTTTCAAACTTCAATAATGCTGAAACTTTACTCACCACAGTTCACCTAAACCAGCACAAACATCTAAACTTGCTAGGTATATATATCTCACCAGGTGACAACATAAACACCCTAGAATCAATCCTCTACTGGGCTTCCCACTCCCTCCCTCATGAAACCTTAGTGCTAGGTGATATTAACATTGACTAGAACTCCATTCACTCCCCAACACCTACTAACCACATTAATCTATATAACTTTACCAACTCATCCAAACTCCCACCCATACAGATAAAGCCACTAAAAGGGAATCCATATTAGATTGGATACTCACTAACTGACCCAATGCTGCTCACCAAAGTGGTACACTATCCACTTCTCTCAGTGACCATAACCCAACTTTTCTACTTCAATACAAGCTTAAATGTAACAACCCACCCTCCCTTCTACAAACCCGTTCCTACAAAACCTTCCCCTTAGATCCATTCACTGACACATTAAAATCCTGTAACTGGGCTCCCACCAAAACTCTACACCTGGACAATGCAGTTGAGTTCTTTAATTCCACATTCCTAGCAATCCTAAACCATCTAGCTCTAATAAAAACAATTAGAGTACGTAGTAACCCTGCCCCGTGGTTACTTACAACTACTAAAGCCTTATTAAAAAAAAGGGACAAAGCATGAAAATCCTGGAAATGACTTAAAACAGCCACAACTGACAAACCTACCTAGAACTTAGAAATAAGGCAAAAAAGCAGGTTAGGCTAGACAAACAAAATTACTACTTAACCCTGCAAAATAAATATAGTAACAACACACAGAAATTCTGGGCTGCAGTGAACGGCATCGTCAAACCTGGAAAAACCACCACACCACCACCAAACATAGAAGGTACCAACCTTGACATAGCATCCAGCTTTAACAACTATTTTACCTCCATCATCCTAAAACTAATAAATGATACTAACCCCACTACCCCCCCTATCAACCATGAAAGCCAAACTTAATTCCTAACCCTTTTCACTCAGGCCAGTATCTACATCAACCATCCAAAAACTCCTTGCCAGACTGAAGCCAACCACCCTTGCTGTCAACAACCTCCCAGACAAATTCCTCCAGCTTGCATCTAAGGACATATCCTACCTAATCTCAATACTAATAAATAGATCCATCAACGAGTGCTATGTTCCATCATTATGGAAACCTCATACATTATTCCCCTTCATAAGGGCGGCACTTCCACTGACCTATCCAACTACCTCCACATTGCAATTATTTCACCTCTATCAAAAATCCTAGAAAGATGTATCCATCAGCAACTCCTGTCCCATCTACTCTCCTACAACCTACTTTCACAAACTCAACATGGATTTTGACCTGGCCATAGCATCACCACTGCCCTCATTAATTTCACCAATACCATAAACACATACAAGAAACCAAAGGCAACTTGTTTCTGCCACCTTCCTAGATCTATCAAAGGCATTTGATACCGTTTTACACAATAAACTACTATCCTCCCTTTCCAGACTGAACCTTGATATCCATAGCTACCTAAGCTACTGCTTTCAATCTGTTAAATGGCACAACTCCCTTTCCTCTCCTCTCCCAGTCAAATGTGGTGTACCGCAAAGTTCAATACTTGTTCCCCTTCTATTCAATGTCTTTACAAACCCACTCCACTTAGCAACCACAAAGTCCAACATTATCGAAAATGTAGGTAACACTACCCTGATCTGCTCTGCACCTGATTTCCAGCTGCTACAAATCCGATCTCAAGAATCATTCTCAGAAATAGAAAACTGGCTAAACAATTCACGGCTAATACTGAACCCAAAAAAAAAAAAAAACACAACTAATGCTATTCAACTCAACAAAGTCCTTTGATCCCACCTTCTCCATTCTTTCAGCCAATAAGACCCTCATAACTCCTGTTTCCGAGGCCAAACTACTAGGACTTACAATTGACCACCAACTTAAATTCCATAAACACATATCCCTAACCATCTCCAAAGTCCACAAAAAAACTAGGTTGCCTTTATCATAGCAACAAATTCCTAACCCTTGATTCCAGAACTGCTATAGCCAGAACTCACCTCCTATCAGCCCTACTCTATACATCCCCAGTATTAATAAGTCTAAATAAAACTGACCTTAAACTCTGTAGATGTTACAGAAAAATAGCTAGGTTTGCAACTTGCTTAATCACAATCTCACCACTGCCAATTCCTACATAAATTACACTGGTTAGAATTCCCTAACCTACTGCACTACCACCAACTCATTTTAGCCCAACAAATACTGTACCATCCTGACAAAACCCCTGCACTAACAGGCCTACTAAACTTCCATAGTAATAAAAGGGAACTTTGATTTGATAACAAAACCCTAGTAGAAGTCATTCCATGTAAAAACAGCTCAGAGGAATCTCTATTCCCTTATGAAGTTGCAAAAATATGGAACACACTATCCCCACACCTCAGAAATCAAAACCACGGTACCGCATTCAAAAAACTCCTCAAATCATAACTCTATGAAAACAATTTATGTAACTGCAATGACCCTCCCTGAACCCACCTCTACTACACTATAACTATCCATAACCACCCCTATTGAACAGGCTTCCACAGCCTTATACTCTACCCTATGCAGATTTAACTCAATGTAATTACCTATCATACTTTTCTTCTTTTTTTTGTCCTATGAAGTTGATTGTATATATAATGCACTTAGGCTCACTTACATATCTTGTAACAGTTTTTCTTCTAAATAACGTGTTATATAACCTTGTGGAGTGGAGTTTTTCTCCCCAGGACTCCATTGAAAAAGGACACCTGGTGTCCAGTCGGACAATCCTGGTAAACAAATGTTAATAAATAAATAAAATAAATATGTAGTTGTCAGGTCTCTTCAAAGTAAATTAAACAAAAGCTACTAGAACTTAAATATATAATGATGGTGTGATTTCACACCTAAAAGGAGTATGTGTTTCTATGCAAAAGTGATATTTTTTATATTATTTATATATGTTGAGACACTGGCTTTTTCATTAAAATTTAAGATGCTGTTACTTCATTGTCTTTGAGGGTTGGAGCCTAGACCAGTGCTGTTTTATACATAATCATATCAGAACACTATCTGAACATTTCTTGAACAAATTAACTATTTTGGAGATATAAGCTTTTAACCACATAGAACAAAAACAGTATTCTGGGGACAGATTGATTCAAAATGCTCAATAGTTGATTTTACTTCTTGTACATTTATTGAATTTTTTGAAAAAAAAGATTGCTTCTAAACAGTATGAGTTTGTGCCAAACTGAACAGTTAAACAATATAAACAGTAATGTATAAATCTAAAAGACATGTGTTTGGTGGAACCTTGTTGCCCTTGAGGCTCATAATGCTTAGTTCTTCAGTTCAGTTCTCAGCAGGGCAGCCTTCTAGTGAGACTCTGCAAAGCTTTCCTGTGCATGTGGTTTTGCCAGGTGCCCCAATTTCCTTATACATTCTAAAACTTGCTAAGTGAATTGGTGATCTTCCTAGTTGTCTATAGTTGTCTGTAAGCATCATGTGATAGAATGATTAACAACTCCTATCCTTTATATGAAAAATCAAGGTCTACAGCTGATGTTCAACATATATCAAGAAATGATCAAAAATACCACCATAACTGTTCTATTCATTCTAACAGGCATTCACTGTGGAACAATTATGACCATTACATTGGATATCTTGTAGAGTGGGCCATCAGGCTTACAGTCAGAAATAAACTGAAACCATGAAGTCCATGTTTCTGCTTTGTCTTGCATATGCATATTCATTGGCAACCTCTCACATTTGTAGAAACAGCCACCATCCTGTGCATAAATTGCTACTCTAATGCCAGGCTCCAGGTTTGCCTGGAATGTCCTAATTTGCTGGTGACAAGCAATGACAGAAAACACTACTATAAGTGAGCTGTTCTGGCAAATATCACTATGGAGCCATAACGACAGTTTCACTTGATGTTGTGTAAAGTGGACTGTTTAAATCACAGTCAGAAATAGACTAAAACCACAGATTTCATGCTTCTGCTTCGTCTGACATATACTGATATACACATATACTTGGAACCTACTCACATCTGTAGAAATAGCCACAATCTTGTGCATAATTGGCTACTCTAAGGCAAGCATCCAACAATCCATGGTTCCCCTATGATGATATGTATAGGAGATGCCAAAAGTATTACTCCAAATCAGGTTCTATAAGCTGTAACACAGCTGCTTATCCATCACCAACTAAAGCCCCAAGCCACTATATTGTAGAACAAGTAACAATTATTCCATGATAAGAAGTAGGTTTGTGACTCTGGAAAAAAATGATTTTCCTGATGTTGAGCAATTAGTATATTGCATTTTTTGGAACATGTTTTTAATACCTTTACTGAATTACTACTTAAGACACATGCAAACCATGCAGTTATATAAAAGAAAACAAACAATATTAATATGCTCCCAGTTACAAACATTATACATTGCATATTTTCTGTATAACTATTATCAATCAAACGTTACATAAATTGCTCAGTTCCTACCTTCCCTTAAATCTTACTCCTCTTCCAAAACATTATTCTGCATTTATTGTTCTCGCAATTTCCATGCAATTTACTCCTATCCTTTTCAAAAGATGCATTTCCAGCAGTTCTTTTATCTCTCTTACAAGTTTATAGGTGAGTAGTAGGCTAATTGCTCTGGAGGGCTATTTTAAGCCTAGTCAATATCCTAAGGTCAGGATCAGACTTGTGTCTATAAGGTGAAGACCTTAGCCATTATGCCAAACTCACTCCTGAATATTCAATACTTCAAATATTGTTGGTTTATATGTTCATGTGTAAGTACTAGGCTAGCTGACTTTGTAGGCCATTTTAAATCTACACAGCTTCCCTTTTTGTGCTTGACATAACCTATCTCATTTGGCTATAGATTGGCCTTACCCATCCCATGGTCGTTAATTATATATCATCCCTAATGAGAATAGCTCAGATCATACCAAAGAGAATTTCAGGGGACCCATGCATGGGATAAAGCATTTCGGAGCTGCCTCTATCTATTAGTAGTAAAGGGGGCAGTCCTGGGTTTAGACATTAAACTGAGTTCAGACTTTGATTTCCACTTTCTTGTAACCATATCTCTCAAACTCTTAGTGCAAAAAAATCTGGATAAAGCTCAACAAAATAGGGGGACAAAGGCCCAAAAATAGGGACATATTTTAAATATTGCTCTTATAAAAATAGAAAGTTGTTAGAGTAACACGGTTTGTTTTAACATACATTTTCTTAAAGATTAGAAGTCTGAAAAATGTATGTATTTATTTAATGACTTCAGTCCTCAGATCGTCCCACTGATTTGCCAGAGAACCACAAATTTTATGAGGAACAAACCAAAAATATGAGCCAAAAATATGGACATTCTGCGAAAATCTGGACAGTTGAGAGGTGTGCTTGTAATTGCTTTTTGGCAGGCACCAGAATTAAACTTAATACCTTACTATGTCTGAGCAATTCAGATCCTGTATCGCAGCTCAAAAAATCATGTCCTTAGTTACATCCATTTGCTCACCCAGTATTTATGACAGAATACTCTGTAGGGAAGTTTTAAAAGTCTGTCAACTCATTACATTCCCAATACATGTACCCAGGTACTTCTTTCTTCCCCATCACACCTCCAACATTTGCCATCTACTTGATAAAAAATTCTCTGGAGTCTGCTTGGGGTATGAAACACCTAAGCAAACACTTCCAAGCGAAAATTCTAAATAATCTAGACTTTGTTGCATACTTCGAAGCTACATATATGTCCTCTCATTCTTCCTTTGTAAATTCAAAGTCAAATAAAGTAAACTTTATTGTCATTCAGACCCACAAACAGTGCAAGTTAAATGAAATTACATTTATCCAGTCTCACTTCCTGATGTTTTCTAACCCCCCATTGATTCCTATAGTTATTGTGCAATATTTTATATGTCCTGCTAATTTTTCTTTTCTAACAGCAGCTTCTGTTCTAGATTCAACTAAATACTGCACCAAAGCAAGTCTTTCACATAGGATTCCCCATTTCCCTTACTTTTTGCCTGTACTGTGATATCATTCCCCTGTTAGAGAACTCAGTCACTAACCTGCAGTCCAAATATCTCTTGGCCTCTTCCCATTCTTTTATCTTTCCTCTCCAGTTATTTCCTCCCAGTATCATGGTTCTTTTGCCAGTTTTCTTCAGTAAATTCCAACTCTCTCCTGTCTATTCTCTTTAGCCCTAACTGCAGTCATTCCTATCATCAACATTTCCTTTTTCCAATTTCATAATGGCTTAGTTCTTAGAATACTTCATGCTAATTTATGAATATAATAATCTACATGGTTGTTGTTATAACGTATTTATTTATATTTGTTTATCAGGGTATTGCACTGATCTCAATGGACCACTTGCAGGCACAGCTTGGGTAAACAGGATCACATAAGAAATGAACAAAACATATTTATAGATACAAGGATATGCTAAAAAGCAACTATATATATATATATATATATATATATATATATATATATATACATATTTACAGATCCAAGAATATGTTACAACATTTAGTTCAAGGAGCAGATAGTGTCAAAACATGGATAGAAAAATGGAATAATGCTTAGAAGAGCTTTATAGAGAAGATACAACCATAACGACTGAGATGGCTTCTGCTACTGGTATAGCAGCATATCAATATATAGAGTGGTACAAAGACATTAGAAAAGGCAAATGTGAATAGTTGCAAGAAAGGATACCATAGGGACAAGACAGAAAAAAGGTCTGAGAGGCATGTAGAGGAAAAAAACAAAGGAGAAGTGTGAAAGAGATGCAAAGAGAAGAGGAAAATAGGATAAATGACAGGCAGTAAGAAAAGGGTATGACAACATGAGAAAAAGGAAGGTGAAATAGGTAAAGGGGTGCAAGAGAGCTGCAGGGTTCATGTAACATGGCCTGAGTGAGTGAGATTACATTTTGCTTGGGTAAAGATGTGCTCCTTGAGCTGTTGTCTGAAGTCAAGAGTGCCTTTGGATGTCTTGGACTGACAGAGGAATGGAGTCCCATAGTTTAGGTGCTAGGATGGAGAATGCATAGTCAATGTAATAAAGTTAATTTTGGGGGGTTAGTAGGGTTGGTTGAGATTGAGAGATACTCCTGAGATTATATGTGGGGGTTTTGGTGAACAATTTTAAAAGTGAGAGGGGACAATATCTTACAAGAAAAGACTTTGTGAATTAGTGATCTTAGTTGGCAGTTTGCTTTCAAAAGTACTGGAAGGCATTTAGCTTTGTCGAGAGGCAGTGGTGTTTATTAGTATCCATAAGGATCTATATCTAATATCTCACTCGCTCCTTATTTCATGAATTTCCCACATTTCATTATCATCCCTTTCCACTTGGAATTATAGCTTTGTGCTTGTGTTATATATACATCTATATATATATATATATATATATATATATATATATATATATATATATATATATATATATATATATATATATATAAAATGAGCATTTACTGTGTAGCTGTAAAATATCCTTTCAAATCAGGTAATCCTAAACCACCTTGTTCTGTTGGAAGGATCAACTTATCCCACTTGTCCCTTGCCCTCTTCCTCTCCCAGATAAATTCCTTCAGCTCTTTATTAATTATTGTCCACAGTTTCTCCTCTGGTTGATAAAAATATGCCTGACCTGTATATAGAACTGAAGGGGCTAAAACATTTTCACTGCTTGTACCTTGTTATCCATATCCATAAATAAGAGCTTCCATTTTCTCAGTTTTTGTGTTCCCTTTTGTTTAGTTTCCTTCTACAGCTGAAATACTAGTAGGACTGAAAACCAAGTTATGTGCTTACATAAAAATAGATCCGTGTTGTCTGTTTCTGTCCTTCCACAACTGATGAGTACTGGATCCAACTTCAGATCTGACTTCTCCCACTTTTTCCAGACTTGGGACCTGTAGCTCAGACTCCTACCCTAACCCATAATTCCCCCTATCCCCAAACATTACCTTAGATGGAGTTTTCCTTCAAATCCTTGAAAAACAAAAGTATAAATATGTATTATTATTATAGACAAAGGAACAGAAGATTACATGTTGGAATGGGAGAAAAATCTGCACTGGAGCAACAGGAGTATGACATTCTGTGCCAATGGTAGCCCCTACAGTCATACCAGAAGCCAAAGGAAAAAAAAATCATGAGATGGAAGGGGGGAGGAGAGAGGGAAGATGAGAAAGGATGACAACAGACAACACAGGTCCACTGTAATGGCAAGTATATAACTTTTGTATCTGATCTTGTCTTTTCCATCCATTCCTCAACTGATCTGTCAGAGTTCCCAGCTACTTAGTTGCATGGGTGATCTCAAGAAAGGATGTTCTAGAGGATGACAGAACTGAAAGCTGCCCTGTCTCTGGAAACCATGTCTAATTTGTAATGGGAAATGAAAGTATGAACATTAGACCAGGTGGCAGCAGCACAAATGTCATCAATCTAAGACCTAGAAAAGAAGGCTGAAGAAGTGGAAAGAGATCTTGCCGAGTGTGCTTTTGGTGATTTAGGTTAGGTCAAACATTTTTTGCTTATATACATGAGAGATACAGCCAGTCAAGCATCTAGCTAAGGTAACCTTAGACACATTTTGACCCATCTTAGCTTTAGAAAATGAAACAAACAGTCTGACTTCCTGAAAGGTTTGGTCTGATAAGAGTAGAAAGATAATTGTCTGTGCCCATCCAAATAAATGGAGCATATGTTCTTTTTTCAAAAATTTGGAAAGAGGACTGGTAGATTAATAATCTTGAGGGGAAGTTTGTGTACTTATTTTAGGCAAAAACAAAGGGTTGGTGTGTAAGGATACCTTGTCCTCATGGAAGATAATATACAGAGGTTGACAAAATAGGACTTGGAACTCTGACACCCTTCTAGCTGAAGCAATCACTACCAAAAAAAAAGATTTTCCAAGTCAGAAATTTTAAATTCACCTTGGCAGCAGGTTCAAAAGGAGCTTGGGTCAACACTTGCAGCAAGACAGTCATGTCCCAAGGGACAGAAGGATTCTTGAGTAGGGGTCTAAAAAGAAAGGTACCTCTCAGGAAAGCTTTGCATAACTTGAGTGAGGCTTAGGAAGTATGAATCTCTTCAGTATGGAAATCTGAGATCACTGCTAGCTAAACCTTGACAGTTGAATCACTAGCTCCATTATGGAAAATGGAAACAAGGAAATCTAATACTGCTGATATAGGGGTAGAAAAAGGCTCTAAATGTCTCTGTGAATCCTAGATGGAAAATCTTTTCCACTTTACTTTTGCAAACGTTCCTAGTGGATGGTTTTTGAGAAGTAAGAATGCGGACCACTTGACAGCAAAGCCATCATTGGAAGTGGAAAAACCATGTGTGCAGTTTTAGAGCTTGAATGTCTAGGTGAGGCTTTTTGCACAGATGAGACAGGAGATTTGGATTTGGATTGAGCACCCAAGGGATGTGTGTGTTTACCAAATGATGCCAGAGAAAGGGAAACCATACCTGTCAAGGCCAGAAAGGGGCAGTAAGGATGACCATGAACTTCTGCTACAATGCTTTCTGAAGAAATTTTGGAATTAGGGGAGCTGGTGGGAAGGTTGTATAAGAGGCCAGAGGGCCAGTCATGCATCTATCTGACTGCATCTCAAGAATTTCCCTTCATTGGGATCAGAGCAAAGAACCTGTACATTTGGAATCGGTGGGAGAAGCAAAAACATTGCAGCATGGTTGGTCCATTGACAGAATGTTTGTGTTGCCACTTTGGTTTGAGACACCATTTGTGAGGGAGAATAGCCTGTCTGCTAGAATTTTTGTCTTTCCCAGTATGTGCATCGCTGTCAGAAAACATTTGGAAGTTACTGCCCACTGCCACATACTCATTGCTTCTTGACACAACAGGTAGGAGAGTGCTCCCCGTTCTTTGTTGATGTGAATTACTAACATGTTGTCGGTCTTGACAGAAATCATCTCTAGAGGAAAGATATCCTGAAAAACCTGCGGCATTAGGACAACTGCCCTCATCTCTAAGACACTGATGTGGAGATTGGTCTCTGATGGGGACCATATACCTTGGTCAATCTTCCCCGTTAATGCCACCCCCAAAGTCAATGTAGCTTTGGAAGTGGGAGCAACAAAAGGACGGCCCTGAAACACCTCTGGAGACTGAATTTACCAGGTTACATGATGTCTGCAGATTTTTGTTAACTGGATTGGAAAGGTCATGTGCTGGGATCTGATGGACCATTGGACCTCTTGTGTCCACTGTAATACTTTCATATAATACATTGTCAATGGGGATCAAAGGAATGGAGGCTGCCATTGATCCTAGATGATGAAGAACTATTCTGGCAGGTGCTGCCTGATGGGAAAGGAGTTGTAGAGCCTGATTCCTTAGAGTGAATAACCTGTTCCCTGGTAACTTTGCAATTGGAATGATTGCACCCAAGTGAACTTTTTTGAATGGGTCTATGTCAAATAATTGAATGGCCACATTGCTGAATGTTATCTCATTGACAATGCAGTCTGTCAACCCCCTATACCCCTTGCTAATTATATATACCATCTCCAAAATTGCACTATGGTCAGGAAAAGGGCAAATTTCCTGGTCCCTACTGTAATACAATCTCAATCAAAACAGTTTGATGGCCTCCATTGGTGAGGAGATGATACATTCAACAAGGTGGCTGTTCGATTATGTGACATAGACCCCCTTTGAAATCCAGGTCCTGTAATGGGAAAAATTGTGATTTGTTCTGGTTCACTGTGATTCCCAGGTTGGAGTGTAGCTAAAGCAAACATTTACTAGCCTGGACTAGCAGAGACATAGTAGGAGCAAAAAGGAGACAGTTGTATACCTAGGGGAATTCCAGAAACCCTTGCAGTCAGAGATAAGCAGTAACCACTGCCACACATTTGGTGAACACCCAGGGGGCTGTGTTGAGGCCAAAAGTCAGGGCTCTGAACTGAAAATTACTGACTCCCAGCTGGAAAGGAAGGAATCTCCTGGAATATCTGTCCATTTTGATGTGGTAGTACAGGTCCTGAGGGTCTATCGAGCACATCTAGTCATCCTTCCTCAGAAGGGGGGAAGATGAACAGTGCCATGACAATTTGGAACTTTGTGTGCTTAACATACTGATTCAAGTGGCCAAGGTCCAAAACTGGCCTTAGGTTCCCTTTTTTTTGATGGTTTGGTGTGATCTTTTGGATGACTTGTCTAGTAGATTTTTGGGTCTAAAGCTTCTACCTTCCTTTGAAAGAGTGGAAAGTTGGAAGTTTATTTCTTAGTGGGGGTGTACAGAGAAAGGGAATGTAACAGCCTCTGGTAACTTTCTCCAGACTGCAGCAGTCAGGCAACCATTCGGGAGTGTTGATACAGCCTCTCAGAGAATGGACTCTTAAAGCCTTGACTTTGTGGGCTTCCTCTGCCATGAGGGTGATGTCTACAGTTAGAGTACCCCCGATGCGTCAGGGGGATCTATCTCCTGAAGCATCCTGAGAAAACCCTTGAGACTTCCAAAACCTCTACCTTTTACCCCTGTTTGGTTTCTAGGGAAGGTCCTTTTGGTGTACAAAACTATATGCCTACTACAGAAAGAATTTTCCCATCCTGCTCACTCCTGGAGCATGTGCCTTTGACCTTAGAACTGAACAAAGTACAGCCATCAAATGCAGCATTGATAAAAGACACCTTAAAAGGCCCCACAAAAAGCACACAAATGCATCCAGAGATGCCTCCTTATGGAAAGCCTGTACCTGCAGCTCTCTGTACACCTTCTGTTGTATTGGATATGAGTCACATGGAGGCATTAGAGAGAGACTGAGGGGCAGCCAGCTGCAAATCCACTGTTTCTGTGTTCCACAGACATGGACACACAGGGAGACTTGGAGAGCTCCTTTGTCACATCTATCTGAAACCTAGTCATGTATGCCAAATAATTCAGTGATATTAATGCAAAAGTAGCTGAAGCGTAAACTTGCTTACCAAACCTGTCCACATCGCTGGACTCTGTTAGGGCAATGGACAAATGGGGTCTATTCTGCAAGCTCATTCTTTGTGTCTTACACTGCTACCATGGCATCCACTGCTGGGCCTTTGCTCCAGTGACAGTGGTCTTTAGGGAGAACAAAATATTTACTTGGCTTTCTGGGAATTGATTCTGTGACATCCTGTTCTTTCCATGCCCAGTAAGAGATTAAATACACTAACTCATCAACCAGGGGAACCAACCATGGATTTTCTGAGCTGGAAGCCTCAAGAAAGACCAACCTCTTTGTCTGAAAATCTGGAGGATCTCCCCAAATGAGATGTCCTCAGTTGGTGATATAGGGGGACCCTTCCCCTTTATCAAACTCTGTGTCTTTTGTCAAAGACTCTGGGGGAAGTCATTGCATCTCCTCTTACACATATGCTTCCAAGGAGCCTCCACAGGGGGAAGTTCTGAAGAGGGCTCAGAATTCTCCAGATCATCTAGAGGATAGTATGATCTGGCTGTTCTAATGGGATAGACTGTTCAGGATCAGAACATAGGGCTATCAGTTGCAGAGTGGGTGGAGCCATGAGGGGTGGAGATGTCCATTCTTAAACCATGGTTACAGCTCTCTCAACTACCTTGAGGACAGAAGACAAGGGAGAACCCAAGATCACCCCAGTACGAGCCAAAGCTGCCATACCATTATGGCCAAGAGCACCACCTCAACTCTGCTCTGAGACTGAAGCCAGAGCCGAGCTATCTAGCACAGAGACTTCAAGGAGAAAGGATGGCTCTGACAGCTTCAGAACTGAACCCATAGCCCCAGACTTGACCCCAAAATTTTTGCATAAAGATCTGTAACTGGTTGGATCAGAAAAGATGCTGGAGTCAAAGATGACCACAACTTCAGATCCAACACAGAAAACCCAGAGGTCAAACTGGGGTAGTAGTAGTTACAGATCTGATAGGAGCCAGAGACGGGAGAACTCCCAACTCAATTTGAGTCCTGTGGAACTTCATCCTTCTGTCCACATCAGCTTTTGTCAAGCTTCTGATAGACCTAATTGACCTTAAAGAAGTTGGTGTAGAGGGTGGCCTTGTAAGGGAGGAGTCTTGGACCATACAGGAATTGGATCCAGGTCTGTTGTAGGATCTGAAGACTTGGAAATCTTGGTAGTTAGAACCAAAGATAATACTGATGAAGGAGAGTGGTCTAGAATGCTTCCTGGGCTTAACGCTCTTATTGCCCTTGTATTTCCCTGATGACTTTTTCCTGGACGGGAAGCTCCTGATGCAGGTTTTGAAGATTCTCAGAAGGTATAAGACCCTTGAGAATGAGTTTATTAAGTTATTCAATCACAGCTCTTTGACAAAAGGCCATGCAAATTGAACAATCTTCCTCTAGATGTGCTATCCCCAAACAATATAAACACGTAAGGTGAGAATCAGAGTCAAGCATATTGCGACTACAAGCTACACATTTCTTAAAACCAGTAGGTTTGCCCAACATAATCTCTAAATGTAGAGGTAAAGAAAGTCACAGCTAAACACTACCAACAATGGTAACGAGAATGCACTGAGAAAAGGGCGTATATAAATAAAGACAAGAAACAACCAACAATGTTAATAACAACCACTAGGCATCACTAGTAAAAAAAGGAAAGGAAACATATGCTGAAGGTGTGAAGAAGTCCTAAAGTAAGTTTTTGTTTGGTGTGGAGGGGAAAGGAGCTTCAAGTTGAAAAAAGACCTACATTAATAGTAGGGTGCAACTGACAGTTGGCAAAACACCCATCCAAGTTATAGCTAGCTACAGACCCTCCCTCCATATCTCAGCTCACCCACACCTCCTACCTGAACCTACTTGACTCCATTAAGGTACCCCCTAACACCCTGATCCTTGGTGACTTCAACTACCCCACCATAGACTGGGTAAACTATTCCTGCACTGATGAACTCATCCAATGATTCCTTGACTTCATCAATTCTAATGCACTAGATCAGCTGGTCTTATCCACAAGGGGAGATAACATACTGGATTTGGTTCTCACCAACATGGGTGACCGCTGCACCACTCCCATAGTATGGTCGTCCCTGGTGAGATCAGATCATCGAACTGTCTCATTCAAAGTTTTTGTCCTACCCGACCCCTCCCCAGCCGAAACCAGGCTAAAAAAAACTTCTCTAAAGCTGACTACAATCTCCTACTATCAGCAGCTTCACACCACCGCCCCCCCTCAGATGATGCAGGCAACTATGCTGAAGAGTACACCAGTGCAGTATACTAGCACCTGTACAACTGCATGGACTCAGCCATACCCAACATAACTAAAATCTGCTCCTCAAGGAAACACAAACCTGTCTGGTGGACATCCTCTATCAACAGCTTTCCAACAAAAGGAAGAAACTGTTGTCGAAGGGTAAAAAGGAACAAATTTCAATTAAAAAAAACTACAAATTAGATCACTAGTGAAAACCTCCAAAGCCAATTATGAGTTGAAACTAGCCTCCAAAACAAAGGGAAACCACAAGTCCCTCTTCAGTTACATTAGGAACCTCCATGACAAAGCCCAAGTTTCCTTTGAACTAGTACTTAATGGTACCACTTGCAACGATCCTGCTGACTTAGCCAACCTGCTGGCTGATAGATTCAGTGCAAACTTCACCCCCTTATCACCACCCAAAGGCCCAGTCAACTTTACCGATACTTGTCCCACACCTCATATCTATGTAGATCAAGTGTTAAGGGCCTTAGCCAAGGCAAAGAACACAGCTTCCATGGGACCTGATAGTATCCCAGGCTGTATTGTGCACCATCTCCAGCAAAGACTAGCTTCACCATTGAGCACCCTATTCAACCACAGCCTAACTAGAGGCTTTATTCCAGCAGAGTGGAAAACTGCCATTGTTATCCCTTTGTACAAAAAGGTGGTGCCACTATGACCCTGTAAACTATTGTCCCATCAGCTTTGACAAGTCTGATCTGTAAAGTCATGGAGCATGTTATTATGGATCTCATAAACAAGGACATAGGCACTCTCCAAGCACTCAACCCCACCCAATTCGGATTTGTCAGGAGTAGATCTTGCTTATTGAACCTAGTTGACTTATTTGAGGCTGTCACCAAGGGCCTGGATGAAAGAAAGTCAGTACACACAGCTTACCTTGACCTGGCCAAGGCCTTTTACACAATCCCCCACTTCAGCATCATCAAAAAGCTAGCACAACTTGGTGTTAATCCTTATCTAGTCAGATGGGTGGCCAACTGCCTCAAAGATAGGACCCACAAGGTCTAGTTAGGTGCTGCCATCTCCGACAGCAGACCTGTCACTAGTGGTGTTCCCCAGGGATCTGTCCTGGGACCCCTACTGTTTGGCATATACTTCTCAGAGATCCAGACAAAGACAAAAGACCTGTGGCTGACCAAATTTGTGGATGACTGTAAGTTGGGTGTTGTCATTGACTCCCCAGTTGATGTTAACATACTGCAGGAGGGCCTCACAGCTACAAATGACTGGTGCAAAAGTCATGGCCTTAAGTTAAACGCAAAACAAAATGTATTATCATAGCATCTGGCAAAAACACGGCCCCTACTGATTACCACATCAACGGCAACCCCCTAAGCACACAGCCTGTGGTGAGGGACCTGGGTACTAAGGTTAACAACAATCTCACATTTGACCATCATGTGGGGGCGGTGGTCAGAAAAGCCTTTTACTTGGTTCATCTCATAAGTAAAGGGATTGCATCCAGAAAAAAGGGTTCCTATCAGATGACTGAAGACACATTTTGTCGAATGTCTCTTGGTCGAACTTGAAATGTCGAAAAGGTAAAATGACAAAGCGGCATATAAGCAAATTCTTTCCCCGGGGAAGAAGTTGCTTGGTCGCTTCAGTCACTTTGCTATTTTTGGCACTGTAGTGCGATCTCGGAGTTGGTATATTTAAGTAGGGGGGGTGTGGGGGTAGACGCCCCCCACTTTATGAAATGTTTTAATGTCTTTTTTTTTTTGGGAACACCGATTTTTTTTCCCTGGGGAAAAAAATGCTGTTCTGGTTGTTCGATGTTTTGTGAATTCAAACTGTAGAGTTCAATATAACAACGTTCGATCATTTGATCGTTCGTTGTTATATAGACTTGAAAAAAAGGAGGTTATTACCTCTCTGTACTCCTCCCTTATTAGACCTATAACTGAGTATATGCCTCATTTGGTATGTACCTCTTCAAACATCTGCACCAGCTGGAAAGGCCACAGAAATATCTCAAAAAGAAAATCCATGGCCTCCAACACCTATCCTATGTGGACAGGCTTAAATCACTATCAGTCTACTCTGTATCATACAGATTGCTCAGAGGTGACCTGTATCTTGCCTACAAGGCAATGTCAGACCCTGCCCTACTGGAGATGCTCCATATCTGTAAGTCAAACTCCTTGCTCATTACCCGCTCGCTAGGCCTAAATCTAATATGCAACATCAACAAAACCTGCTGGAGAGAAGGGTTTGTCTGCCAGAGGCTCCTCCATCTCTGGAACAGACTTCCCATACATGTCAAACTGAGTACCTCACTGACCCTCTTCAAACACAATCTTGATAAGTGGATGGGAAACCATACATTTATCCCAGGGGTTCCACCTTTGTCCCTCAATGACAGGGGCAACAGGTGCTGACGGAGGTTTCTTTTTTTGGGGTGGGATAAGCTCTTAGCTTGGCTTGTAAAGGCCCTAGGGCCATTAGCCTAGTAATCTCCTATGATCCTATGATCCTAAATATAACAGAAGATTATCACAAAATATTTTTCAATTGAAAGTAGTGTTAGAATCACTTAGCTGAACACTTGAGCCTGAGTCAGTGAGTCACGTCTATACTCTATGAGTGGCAAACAAAATATGAGGTAATGTTAGGGATAGGAGGAGATTATGGGTAAGGGGAGGAGCCTGAGCTATGGATCCTAAGTCTGGAAAAAGTAGCTGAAGTTGGATCTGATATCGGATCTGAGACCCATCACTTGAGGAATGAACAGTAAAGACAACATCAGATCTCATAATACAGATTTAAATTTTAGATACTGAAATTTTGATTTTGTGGGTTATGTGTGAAATTGATCAGTCACAGCTTGACGTTATGGGAAAGAGTAGTGGAAGCTAGGTTAAGAAGGGAGGTGATGATTAGTGATCAGCAGTATGGTTTCATGCCAGGAAAGAGCACTACAGATGCAATATTTGCTCTGAGAGTGTTGTTGGAGAAATACAGAGAAGGTCAGAAGGAGTTGCATTGTGTCTTTTTGGACTTAGAGAAAGCATACGACAGGGTGCCTAGAGAGGAGTTGTGGTATTGTATGAGGAAGTTGGGAGTGGCAGAGAAGTATGTAAGAGTGGTACAGGATATGTACAAGGGTAGTGTGACATTGGTGAGGACTGCGGTAGGAGTGACAGACGCGTTTAAGGTGGAGGTGGGATTACATCAAGGATCAGCTCTGAGCCCTTTCTTATTTGCAGTGGTGATAGACAGGTTGACAGATGAGATTAGATAGGCGGCCCCGTGGACTATGATGTTTGTAGATGATATTGTGATATGTAGTGAGAGTAGGGACCAGGTTTAGGAGACCCTGGAGAGGTGGAGATATGCTTTAGAGAGGAGAGGAATTAAGGTTAGCAGGGATAAAACAGAATATAAGTGTGTAAATGAGAGGGAGGGTAGAGGAATGGTGAGGATGCAGGGAGTTGAGTTGGTAAAGGTGGATGAGTTTAAGTACTTGGGATCAACAGTTCAGAGTAATGGTGAGTGTGGAAGAGAGGTGAAAAAGAGAGTACAGGCAGGGTGGAATGGGTGGTGAAGAGTATCAGGAGTGATTTGTGACAGATGGGTACCAATAAGAGTGAAAGGGAAGGTCTACAAGAGGGTAGTGAGACCAACTATGTTATATGAGTTGGAGACGGTAGCATTGTCGAAAAGGCAGGAGTCAGAGCTGGATGTGGCAGAGTTAAAGATGTTAAGATTTGCACTGGGTGTGACTAGGGTGGACAGGATTAGGAATCAGTATATTAGAGGGTCAGCTCAGGTTGGACAGTTTGGAGACAAAGCAAGAGAGGCGAGATTGCATTTGTTTGGACATGTGCTGAGGAGGGATGCTGGGTATATTGGGAAAAGGATGCTAAGGATGGAGCTGCCAGGTAAGAGGAAAAGAAGAAGGCCTAAGATGAGGTTTATGGATGTGGTGAGAGAGGACATGCAGGCAGTTGGGTGAAAGAGCATGATGCAGAGGAGAGGAAGAAATGGAAACAGATGATCCGCTGTGGCGACCCCTAACGGGAACAGCCGAAAGAGGATGATGATGTGTGTTTCTCAGACTGAAACTGAAGAATCCCTGCATACCCCAAATTACCAGGGTGTTTTACTAATGTATGTTAATCCTTCCCTATGCTTTTTTGTAGTCATTCAAGTTCCCAGCATATACACCAATTTGTATGAACACAAAGACCATGCACTCATGTGAGTGGGGTATAGAAAAATAGTAGCTTTGTTTGTAATTGTTAGATGAAATTTCTGTAGAATTATTCTGAATATAGTTCCAGCTCATATCAAATATGCTTATTTTAACATAGTAAATAGTTAAAATAACATTTCAGGTCACTAAGTGCCCCTCTGGACTCCCCCACCCAAGTCTTCAACATCTTCCAGCAGCCCACTGGAGTTAAATTCAAGAAAATTTTCAAACATGTCAGTTTATTTGCTAATGCAGCAAATATCTACAACACAAAACCATCTTACACTGACTGTTCTCACTCTTTCATAGCATCATGTTTTACGTTGCCTTCTTTTTTTTCCCCTTCATTCTCTTATTTTGCATTCTAGTAATCATTTGATATTCATAATACAATCTACTTTCCAGAAAAGATCCACCCCAGGATTCATGAAGCTTGCGCCAGGCGCAGGCGTAGCGTAGGTGGAACAACGCCAAATATGGCCGTTGAGCAATTCAGGTATGATCCAATACCACATGCACTACTGGCATACGCAAGAACTGCGCAGCCCTCGGCATAGGTATGCTAATCACCCCATGCACAGTATCGCACCATGCAAATGAAGGCAGACAGTGATTCATGAAGTGGTGCAGGTGTAGCGTAAGCCCACAGAAATGTAAACCAAAAAACACGATTTACATTTTCCCAAACAGAACATTGGAGCGTTGGAAGTGGACCAGACTCATGTATTACAAAGTTAACATATGCCAATGGCTAAATACACAGCCAATGGCAAACAAAAATGCACAACACCTAAAAAACAACATTTAATGCCATGTCCACAGTAACGCACAGTACAACCACAGGGCATGTGTGCGCAAACTGGAACATAAAGAAAATGTATAAAAATGTCATAAAATCGCAATGTAACACAAATCAGGTTTACACCATAATAGACAATGGTAGGCATGGAACACCACAACCAAGGTGCAAGGGTTGCTAAGGGCCTACGACAGTGTTCGGCACGGTAACTATGAATTAGTAGTCAATGCCATGCAAATGCGGCAGATAATACTGAATTGCAAATGTCCCGCCAGATGAAGGTTCAACCATACGGCGCAGAACTATAATACCGAGGAGTGGCTCAGAGGAGATACATGACATCAGCAGAGGGGTGTGCCACTGTAGCAGCAAGCACATTGGAGCAATGCGTGGCTGTTGCTAAGCAAAGCTGCAGGACAGGGGTGGGGAGGAAGGTATAGAATCGTTTAGTTGAGAGCACACATGGTGCCCAAAAGCGCATGTGTACGGGGATGAAAATGTGCCCGAAACCCAGTAAGCAGATGCACGCGGAGCGAACAGTAGCACAAACAGGAATGTCAGGGGAAGAAAACAAGGAAATGCCGAAGTAGGGTAATTGGCGTACTAATAAGCAATCAACACCAATCAACGCACAGCAGCCAATTGACGGCAGCTGTCAAGTCTGCTCGTAGAAACCTGCAAAACAGGACAGGGGAGGCATCGGAATGCAAAGAAAGGAGGGGAGGCATTGGATTGTAAAGATAGGAGATCTGTCATAGCAGAGCAAAGCAAACTGACAGTAGACCGGCAATAGCACACATTATGCAAGATACGCCAGGTCTAGGAAAGTACAAATGAAAGCAGGCTGCTGGATGCATGCCAGAAAATGGTAGGTGGAACGTGCAGAAATGTAAAGGAAGGCCAAGAGGTAATCCACGGCAGCTAAATGTAATTCAACACCAAAGGCACCACAATAGTAGTTCCGGTAGTAAAACACATAAGATACCCTGTAGCTACGATCGTACATACACACCCTATGACATCATCGGTGTTCACAGCACAATAGTATAAAGTGTGAAGGCACCCTACACACACCTGTGAATTCCCAAACACTGCACCATAGGTGTAAACACACGGGGAACTTTTACAATGTACATGTTGGGAGCTGCCATGGCTGTGATTCATCAGCATATGTTAGAGACTGACAGTGTTGTGGAGGATGATGCCGACAACCACCACATGCCCCGGAGGAGGAGAAGAGTGTTCAGACCAAGGGTAATCTACCAGGGGCTACATGATCTGGAGATAGTAGAGCATTACAGGGTGGACAGGGACATCTTACAGCAAATAGTGGAGCTGTGCCGGCCATGCCTGAGAACCAGAAATAACAGAGGGGAACCCATCCCAGTGGACACGAAGGTATGTGTAAGCATGCAAATACTAGCCACAGGTACCTTTCAAAGGCCAACTGGAGATATAATGGGGATCTCTCAGGCATCAGCATCCAGGGTACTACACCAGTTCCTGGATGCCATATTACCACATGCCAATGAGCATATATACTTCCCCCGAACTCAGGAGGAGTTGGCCAGCAATATGCGTCACTTCCACCGTGTGGCACACTACCCGGAGTTACTGGGTGCGATAGACTGCACGCACATACAAATCAAGTCACCACCTGGTGAGCATGGTAGGCGTTACATAAACCGCAAGGGATTCCACTCCATCAACTGCCAGGTTGTGTGCAATGCCCAGGGCATTATCATGGATGTGTGTGCTGGCAGCCCTGGAAGCTACCATGACTCCCATATCTGGCATGCCTCACAGCTGTAGCAGGTATTTGTCAGGGGGGACATCCCACATGGCCACCTTGTGGGGGATGCTGGCTATGCACTGGAGCCGTGGATGATGACTCCCATCAGAAATACACACACACCCATGCAAGAACGCCATAATGAGGCACATGCACAAACTAGAATCATCATAGAGCATGTGTTCGGGATGCTGAAATCACGGTTCCGGTGCTTGGACACATCTGGTGGAGCCTTGTAGTACTCTCCAGGCACGTGTGCCCACACCGTCATAGCATGTGCCATGCTACATAATATGATCCTGTGGAAACAGCTGCAGCAGGGACAAAATGGTGAAGGCCCTCATAGCCCACCACAATTGCCAAGGCCATCACAGGCACAGAGGGATTCAGACCATGAACACACTGTGCCAGCCCCAGTAGGCAGATGGAGGTGTGCCCAATATGCCTATGCCTTGGCAAAGAGGGAACATATAGCACATACTCTGACAGTGTAGGCCCCTACGGACTGACACACCTCTCCACATGCACACACAGTAAAATGGATGGCACACAAGCATGACCACCTGTAAATTGTAGTGTATATGTGGCCCACTGTGTGAATCCCACATAGGCAGCCCTCAAACATTGTACACACAACAGCTATAGGAACAGGGAATGTCAACACCTGAACAGTACATGCGCCTATCACCATATGGTGTTGCTGTGTGTATAGGTTCCCAGGTACAATGGTAGGTTCACGGCCGACTGTCAGAGGCCATACACCAAATGGGGCAAACAGTGTCTGCTGTTGCCACAACATCGTGTAACCAACTGTCGCGTAGAGGAGCAGAGGCAATCTTGGGAGCACATGTGTGTAAGCACTGTTCTGCACACACTCAGCACAGAGTCCCTGCTGCGTTAATGAGGGGCTGCACCTAATATAAACATGGATGTTGTGTCAAGGCATGTGGTGTACCCATGACAGGTATGCATCACCCCAGCATGCTCCACCCACGGTCATTTAAAGGTGTAGCACAGTATCGTGTGTGGCTCACTGAGATATACATACCCAATGCCGGAGCACATCCAGTAAACATCACATGGACATACCATTAACTGGACTCATCAATATGTAAACTAAATGAGTTACCCATGTGAGTGCAGTATGGAGTAACAGCCGTAGTATACTCCACGTACAACACAACATAACATGTGTACAAATCCCAGATGGCCATATGTTAAATGCAGTGACAGTCGTGCATATTCCCGGTCCCACGTCCTGCAAGGGATGTAACGTAATCCCGAAGGCACGAGTAATGCATGTTGGATGCAGGTCAGCAGATCATGTTTAGCACACGTTACCGGGAATATGCATTGCCCACTGCTGGTAAGCGACGTTTAAATATGACTATATGGATATGTGCGAAACAGGGATAAGCTACACCGAATATTGCGCAGATCACGGTCAATGATGTCCAGAACAGGTGAAACCAGCATTATTCACCCCTGTACTAATAGCGCCTGCTCTGAAGGGTAAAACGACCACTGCCAGGTGTAGAACATGCAATCATGTATTGAATCACCTAACACTATTGCTAGGCAAGATGTACCTATGGTAGGGTTGCCACCTCTTCAAATGACCAATGTGGGACATACATCAGATGTCTGCAGGCCGACACATACATCCGGCCAGTACAAAATGCAGAACTGCACTGTTTTGCCTAGATAAAAGCTTATTCTTGTAATGTTTACTTACTTATTCTGTTTCTAGAACATATAGGTGGTTCAGATACAGAATAACTGTTTTATGCAACTATTACATAAACTATAGGAAATAAGTATGTTCTAAAATCCCAGAACATTTGCCGTGTTCACAAATATTGTGCAGGACACAACTGCCCAAAGAGGGATTGTCCCTCGCTGAGTGGGACAGCTGGTAACCCTAACCTACAGCAGGTGTGTAATATGACAGGTACAGACACAAACGTGCAGAGTCCAGGAAACAGTATACACCAACAAGTACACAATGAAAGGTGTAGCTTGCCTGTCACTTTCCCCATCAGATATATATATATATATATATATATATATATATATATATATATATATATATATATATATACGTACACATATATACATATGTATAATACAGATAGAAAGGGCGATAGAGTGATATATGTTGATATATATGCAGTCAACGATATCTGCAAATATATATAGATAGGTTAACGACATTCATAAAACCTTGGAAGTACAAATAAATAGGATACCGCCAACTATGGAATGTGTAACATACCGACATGCGTAACCACGAGGCTGAAAGACCGAAAGTACACAGTACCGGAACAGTACAACCGCGAGTAATAGTATGATGATATGAAGGGACATTTAGTTACCGCTGCCGGTGTTGCGGTCCACGTAGGTACTGTGTTCAACTGTGTTTGTGAGCGCCGTAGTCTGTGTATGTGTGTGTTGAGGGTGCCGTGTGCATCTCCATGTGACTGTAATGTGTGTGTGTGTCCGCATCATGTGTCTGTTAGTGCCAACTCGAAGGTAGATCATTATGGTAGGTGTGGGTATAGCTAGCCATAGGCATACGGTTACCACCTGTCCCACATTAGGAGGGACAGCCCCTCCCTGGGCAGGTGTGTCCTGACATAAAACAGTACAAAGAGCAAATGTCCGGGATTGTAGGACATTAATATGTCCCATATATAATGTAATAGTTGCATTAAATAGTTATGCCTGTATGTAAGAAACGTAAATGTTACATGCAATATGACAAGTAGCCAAAGTCCCACAACAGGTATGTATTGAGGATAAAAGTATGTGTTAACCTGTGTACTGACCGTGGCTATGTGTTGGCCTGTAAACACCGCTGTGCGTCCTGCAAAGTGTCCAACAATGGCCATATGAAAAGGTGGCAACCCATAGAAAAAAGAGGTTCTGTTACCAACACAACCGCAATGACTGCAAATATCTGGGACAGAAATACATGGGATAACTGTCAGTTAGATATATCCCTTTACATATCGCTGCAATTCCGGAGGTATGGACGTATCAACCTCACCTGCATACTATATAGAAACCAATTAACAACGGCCCGATTTACAATCCCGTAACATAAGTCTACTAACTGATAGATCTTTAATTAGGGACGGAGCCCACACACATATATATGGAATATGTAGAAATGCAAGCCCCACAAACCTGTATATGCTACGTACACCCACCGACATCCCCCACACTAGAAACTATAGCAATACGGACTGCAATAATAGCACAAACATCCAGTTAATTACATCTGCAGAACCATCAACATACCTTGTGAGAGATACAATTAAAGGCGCCATGCAAAATTGCAGCCGTTATATAATGGAACAAACGGCAATGTTACAGGTTTTGTTTGTAATAGACTGTTATCAGACGTTGGGATGACAGGAACACCCACATGTTGAACCACATACTCTAGCTGTCACACACAATAGAAGCGGGACATGAATCCAAAGTATAATTGTCTCTATGCATAGCAGTTGCAATTACACATAACAAAACACAATACAGGCAGTCTCCCCAAAGGTAAGGCAAATGGGCAACGCCCAAGTGGAGAATTAAATTATACCCCACTGTTGGCGCGTAATTGGTGAATGAAGTAGCTGCACAGCTGATATTCAAGTAATTAGTCACTCAGGAAGACCAATTGGCGAGAGGAAACCACATGTTACAGGTATCGACGTATATAAGGATGACTTGCTAGACATTCAAACCGTATGCTCATACAAACTACCTGTTTAAGCAGTGTGAGAGAGATAGAGACGAAAGTCCATAACGATAACAAGGTATGTAGAACACTCTGTATGTAAGTTTATGTATAGCATGTTTTTTTATTAATTATTTACTGTATGTATAGCCTGGTTTGCATTAATTAAAAGTGTCTGCAATGCATAAAGTGGGAAAAGGTATTTATGTAGTGATGTCTTGCTGAGCATACTAACGCAAGTAGAAACTGTGCATCCAGCAGTGGGCCACAAGGTACACATCACAGACACCACAAGGGATACTACATGAGGGCTTTAAACAGAACATTTCCATACAACCTGCTGTCAGTGGTAGGGTATGTCCAACAAGTACGTGCCATAGCAGGGGATAGTATATGTTGATATACTGTCACAGTAGGCATGTGTATGGGCATATAATGACAATGACATGTCTAAGGTGGTCCCGCTGTGCAAGTATGCTTTGCATTATGGGATACTATGTGAAATATGTGTAATGTATAGTATTGTAGGTAGATATGTCAGATATTCTACACAGCATAATAGGTATATCATGCATACCAAATGTATCGTCTATTGGCATGTACAATAACAGGATACATATGGCTTGTAGGAACATGACATTGCAATAGCATGATAGCTAATCTAAATGGAAGGGCTACCAAGTAACCATGCACACAGGACATGTAATAGCTTCACAGGTTCATAGTGGGGTACTATGCAGTCTGGCAAGTCTATGTGTAAGCACAACTACAGTGTTCACACCAGTGGCACCTCTCTAGGGTAGTGTCCTGTGAACAGCAGAGCCATGTGTTACCTGCACCTCTGCACAGTACAGCCACTGCAGTGATCCCTGGCGTACATGTGTCTCCCAACCACCAAGGGAGGTATCACATGAACAGTGCTACTGAGTGTCCCTGCGTGATGTACATAGGACTCATGTTCCAAAGCAAGGTGAGTGACCGGTTTGGGAATGTAACCCTCAAGGACATCCCACTCATTGTTGCGTGTGTGCACATATCCATGAGCATGTTGCTCATAGTGGCTTTTGCTTATGTCATGTATGTGGAGTATATCCATTAATATTGTTGTGGACATGGGCCCTGTCTGTTCAGCAGAGGTCACCCCTGAGTATGTAGTATGCAAATGTGTACAGACGTGGTGTCCGTAGTTCAGCCGCATACTTTAACTGTCCTTTCTCAATAAACGTCATGGCGTGTTAATGGTGTGCTTTGTAAAGCTGTAGCTGTTGTGTAAGGTACACCCTAAATAGGGTGGTGTACCCTTGAATGTGTGTAGACGTCTTGAATTCAGAGGTACAATGGGTGCCTATGTACCAGCTACACACCCAGTACAGATAAGTGTGGCCACGTAGAAGGATATCCATGCCACAGTGGCAATACGGTAACCACAGGCGTGGGTGCGACATACGTGTGTACTACAAACATGTACAATGTGACATGTATGTAGGGGACTACCACCTATGTGATAGTCAGTGGGTGAATGGTGTAATGCAAAGGTGATGTTCATGCACCTTGTGTCATGCAGCTTGAGGACATGATATTCATATCAGATATCTGTCACAGTGACACCCATATGGATGAAGTCAGTATCAGCTGGCGGATCAATCATGGCTCTTTGTATGCAGGGGGTTGTAAATCTAGGCAGGGAAAGTCCCTCTGTGCTAGCCTGTACCTCAGGGAAGCATATACTGAACATGAGGGGTCCAATGACTGAGGACTGTGGTATGGCAAATGTAACTGAAATGCAGTAGGTACTATAGTATCCTACCCTCATTGTGTGTGCCCTGTCCATGAGCCACATTGCATAATATCCTGAGATATAGGGTACGATGTGCAGGTTGATGTGTATGTTGTCAATACCAGAATGGAGAACGGTGCTGAAAGGCAATGAGAGGACAATATAGGATGTGTGGACTCCAGTACCATCATCAACTACCCTGGTACCTGTATGAAAGGAGTCCACCAGGTGTAGGGGCCATGCTCTGGCCCTAACAAGTCCAACCTGGGTGGCATCAAAGGACCGGAGCCCAACAATGTCTCTGTGAATGACGTCCTTGATGATGTGCCCCATAGCCATGCAGAACAGTCCAGTCAGGTGTGTATCTATAGTCCCACTCGTGCATTGTGGTGCCACCTGTGTGGAGTGTGATAAATGTTGCTGTGTGCCATTCAGGGGCCACAATGTCTGATACAAGGCTATTACTGAATATGGTGGCCTAGTGGGGAGACATGTCGTCCAGAGGTTTGTGGACATGACAGCCTGGGACTTTGGAAGGTGACATGGGGCCAGTGTCCCAGGACATATAGAGTGCAGGTTAGTACTGTGCAGGTGTGACCGCAGGGACACCGCAATGTTCCTGCATGGATTGTGGCCCTGTAGTGAGTGAGAGGGTGTAATGTTAGCATTGAATCCATCCTCCAGCATGTTGCCAACATCACATGGGTCTGTAATGTTCCTGAGTGACTGTTGTATGTGAGAGCAGATGTGGGTGTTGCCAGCCACTACTGACATACCACCATAACGCCTTGTGGCACACCCCGGAAAGTGTTGCAGTAATGTTTACGTAGCTCGTCTTGGAGTATGTGATGAGGGATCCCGTGGCCCTACCCAGGCTGACCAGTGAGCTACCCCACCCATGGGATTGTACACCACTGTGCAACAGCCTCCACATGTTGTACATTATGTCCATGGAACGTGACCACCAGAGTGGCGTCTGTTATCTGGTGTGTACCATCATGGCTCTGTGTGGAGTAGCATGATCCATGCAGTCATGTACATGCTAATGAAGTGCACTGGGGTATGTTTCAGCATTTGTAAGTGCATTGTCCATCTGCACGGGTGTCATGACGTTAACAACCGCTGTCATAAGACATCTGTAGTAGGTGCTGTAGTACTCATGTACTGTGTATGCCATGAAGGGTGTGGTGCCGGGATGTGGCTAACAAGGTTGATTAGCATATGTTTGGAATCCACTAATGAGGGGATAACCCCAGGTGTGGAACACTAGTCACATGTTGGTAGTGTTCATGTCAAGGTTAATGTTGGTCTTGGAGGTGGTGTGTATGGGTTGATCCAGCCGAGTGGAGGTTATGACTCATGGATGTGTTGGTACATGAGTGGCTATCCCAGTTAAGTGTGTGGTAGTGTCAGTCACACATCAGTAGTAGCTGTCTCAGCCCTACTGTCCAGTACACCAACAACTGAGGTCTGGTAACCATGGGGTATGTTGTTGAATCTATAGCTTGTTACAATGTTTATAGTGGTTCTGGACACAGATAGTTGCACGTGGAGCACCTCTGATGCATTGTGCTAAGTAACTAGCCAAGATGTGTGTACAACATATTGGGATATGGGAACACCCAGCTGTGGGTGTGCCGGTCCAGGTATGTGCCTGAAAGGTATGGTCTGTCTATAACCTGTCATTGCAGGTGTGCTCTACAGAGCCTAGAGGCAGGTCCCTGTCACTGCAGAGATATTGGAGTGGTGCATTATAAGGTGTGCCTTGCCTGCGTGCGTCACAGAGGAAGATGCAAGCAATGTATCACATGACCCCATGTCCTGCTTACCAGTTCTCATTCTGCCGGTGAATGTTATTGGAAACTGTGCAAGACAAACAGTATAGAAGCAGCAAGAGCCTTACATGTGATCTATAATCACAGGGCTGACAGGTGCATGTCATCTGTGCCAAAGCATTGTGATTGACCATGTCAGTCAAAGTGGACAGATACCAGATGCCTGTGGAATGACAGCAGAAGCATAGGCAACTGTTGAAGTGACACAGTCAGTAGTTGTACAGTGGTATCGGGTCTGGATGAATGCATAATGCTCCCCAGGGCTAGGCCCACACCTTCAGGCCTACAACACTGGTGAGCTATTGCATGTCCCTGCACACGTAGTTTGTGAAGGGGCATCTCAGGGCAGTCACACTAACATGGAGAATGACAGTCACATCATACCTGGTGCATATGTTATGTTGCAGAACCAGTTACCTGACAGCAAGAAGTAAGCGACTATCGCCTTGTGTAGCCTGCTGTGTGGAGCTGCAGTGTGACTGCCTACAGACTCACCTATGACTGGTGTGTGGTGTATGTTATAACACCCTATTGGCTGTATGTGATGGGCACACATGAGTCTGTGGGCTATAAGTTGGTGATGTTGTGTTTCGTGATGGGGGCTGCCTCTGGTGCCTACACAGAGTATGGAGAGGTACTGCACAAGTTGTCCTCGTATGTGTGGCTTGTGGTGGAGATCATGTGAGACTATGTGATGAGTGGGGTGTGTTGCGAATGTTACACATCCCCACATGACTGTCAGGTGCAGCCAGGGTTGGTGACACCATTACCCCCAGCAGGGCTGCATAAGTGCATCCCCCACAGGCTGTAGTGTCGTATGTTGGGAGGTGAGCATTGAATGTGTACATGAGACAATTGCTCTATTGCCACATGTACAACATATCCATCATATAGACAGGCAATAGCACTGGAACGTGACAGTCAGGCATGCCTGTATATACAACCATGTCTCACAGGATATGTGCGTTACATTTGTACAACAGCTGTTGTACCAGAAGCAAGCTGGAAATTTTAGGACAGCTAGTGTACCTGTGGGAAATGGTGTGGAATGGGTGCTATATCAATCAGTAGCTCATGACATGCTCAAGTTCTGAACAAGTGCCTAGCATGACCATACAATACAGATAGGGTGTTGGATAATATCAACCCACAAGTGGTGACGACAGTCATAATGGGTGGCACCTGCTGAGTATGGTGTGCATGTCCATGAACCATTATCACTGTAGATGTTAGCAGTACAGATGTACAAGACAGTACGGATGTTTGATTACAAATACCTTAGTATGTCACAGGAGTGTTCTACCAGTGCCTGTTGACAGACTCACAACTACAAAAGGTGCCAGAGTGACATGTGCATATCACACTGGTGCCAGCTACAGTAGAACAGGGTAATGTGTTGTACTCCACCCTCATTGTAGCCCATACCACACAGACAAATGTTAGGCATCTGTGTATGTAAGGATGTGAATGGCCATGACCTATGAGGAATAGCTATGTCAGTGCTGTGAACAACATACAGAATGGGCTGTGTGGGTGAGGTGTGTGACATATGCGCACATTCTGATGGATGATATCAGCATTGACACCGCTAGGTGAACATCCCTGTATCCATTAACTACCACCTAGGCTGTGGTCAACATTATGGACACTGTGTAAGGGATGGTGCTGTGCAGTATACCTCCCTGCCTTGGTGATATCTCCAGGCCCCTTGGGTAGTAATACGAGGTACCCATGTCATGACAGGGTGCCATCCATGAGCATGGAGATCATTGGACAGGCATATACAGCACTGGGTTGACCAATTTTGGATCACATATCACCTTTAAGGGGTAATGGCCATGCGTGGATGGGCGATACCAGCCTTCACAATCCTCACCGCCACTACGCAGCATGCTGTCTACCTTGCATAAAGACATTTGCTACACCATGATGATGGACATGCTACATGTCCATATCCTGATCTGTAAGACATACGTCATGGACAGACACCGTCCTAATACTAGGATCGCCACATGCTGGACAGATCCCTGTGCCATACATGTGACATACTCCAGCCAAACCATGCAACCCTGTCCATCAAAGCTGCACATGTCATCCCAGTCATACATGGTGTGATGGCCACATGGTAGATGTAGTATCAACTGTCCGGATCAGTAATGTGACACTGATGCACCTCACGGTGGCATACTGGCTGTCTGTTACAGCTGGGAAACCTTGCCCATACATGCTATGGTTGATAACCATCCCTGCGAATGACGTCCGACTAGCCATTGTCCCATGTCTATCACATGTGCAACACAGCTGATCCGTGGCAGGATGTTGAACAGCTGTACAGTGCTGAGTAGATGTATATGGTAAAACACATACATGTACAGGTGTCCATGCGTATGTGTGCATTGTCACTGCTCAAGTCCATTAAGGCTGTGTCTGTGCTGATATGTGACATATACACAGCATCAAGGTCAACAGCAGTACCGTGGACACATCCAGGCATGTGCAGATAGGTAAGAACAACAGTGCAGGCAAATAGACATACCCACATCAAGACAGCATTCACATGGAGTATGAACACTGTAATGAGGTGACATACATATATGGTGATGATATCCAATGCATAACGGGTGTTACATGTGTGTGACACAAACACGTCAGTCATGTCAGTGTCATGATTTGCAAAGATTACTGTGCAGATGTACTAGATGTCATAGAAATGTATGTGCATCAGTATCTCTGTACATCTCTGAAACTGTGACCTGTCACCATCATTATGTCTTACAGATAATGCCTCGTACACACCTTCCAGTGTACAGCCGCCAGGAGGATGATGTCCTCATCCCGTACCTCCATGAGAACTATGAGGTGTTGTTCAGCCATGTGCCACAGCATGCCCAGCAGTGGGACAACCTGTGGCAGGAACTACGCAGGAGGGTGAACGATGTGGGTAGCCATAACCACACCTACCAGCAGGTGCGCAGACACTGCACGGACTTGATACGACATGCAAAACAGCGTGCCACTGCAATCGCCAGGGAACAAGGTGGAACAGGTGGTGGGCCACCAACCCAGCCCCCACTCACACACACCAAGGAGTTACTGGCCAGTCTGGGGACACCCTCAGAACAGCATCCACACACACACTAGCTGCCATAGTGGAGGTGGGTGTCTCCCAACCAATGAGCCTGGAGTTGCCTGGTAAGTCAGTACTGCACATATGGCTATTATATCCCATTTAGTTGCATGTGTCACTGTACATTATGTAAAGTAACAACATATGCAAGGTATGTGGACACACATGCTGCATACTACAGTATGCTACCCTGTGTATGCACATATGTGCATGCTATATGCTATTATACAGGCGAATGCGTTAACATGCACAGTGCACCCTGTGGCTGTCAGACAGTCAGGGATAATGTTCATACTGCTGTGTCACCCCTATACAGGTACCTCTGGCGTGCCGCACAGACATGGGTCCGTTGCAGGTGAGACTGTCATCAGTATCAGGCATGTTAAAGCATAGATCTATTTGCCATGTGGCCAGTTAACAGTTGCACACTTGATGTTTGTTCCAGTCACGATATACAGGTCGCATCACCCATCAGTCACACAGGCCACCCATGTGCAACATATACAAATGAAATGATACACCGACTTGAAACCACAGTAGTTGTCATTGCTACATGTGTGATCAGCTGTACATACAATAGTGGAGGTGTTCTACAATGGAGGCATATGTAGTATGCAGTGGAACAACATGTGTGGTACTCAAACAGTACCACACAGTGAGCTGTGATATGGGCAGCCCACAGGTGTCACCATTGTGTTATATGCCCCTGCATTGGGTTCACACATTGTGATGTGCCATCTGACATGTCCCAGACACATAGTGTTCTGGCTGCAATATTGTCACACTATCCCATGACCCATACCCCACATACAAAACATACAACCCATTGTCTGCATAGCCCTGTGGATGGTGACATATCTGACATCTATGGGTGTATGTCATATGGGACAACACAGACATGTGAGATGGCCATCACACACATTTGGTCAACACATGTGCACACATGGCCATGGGGGATAGCCAGAGACACATAGCCACACAGTAGATGTGATGTGTACACATCCTGTTGAACATTGTCCACACATGGTCCAATTATAGCCTTAGTTGACTGATTATACAGTTGATGTGGTACACTGGACATCCTAAAAGCCTCTGTACAGGTAGTGGAGGTGTCACTGATGTCTACCATATAAGATCTGTTGAACATCATGACTGTGTCATAGCATGACAGTAGTCACCTGTACAGCTTCCACAGACATTGACACCACATCAGGTCACAGATACTGTACATTTCCCTTGCTATTGTAGGACATCACCATTAGCTGTGCACCTCATGTATGTGGTACATCAATGTCATGTGGGAAATGGTGAATTGACATGTCCACTATGTGTGGACATGGTTGCCAGGCAGCTAAGACCCTGTAGTTGTTGCGCAGGGGTGTCATCTGTAGTTCCTCCACTGACCTGTCACTTGACACAGCATGGTTTGGTGTGTATACACCTCAGCATAGTGGGGCACAATCCACAGTTATGTCATGGGTATGCATGCAGTTATGGCTATGCAATGTGTACATATTATGCATTGTACAGCAATATAGATGCCTCATGATGCCATGCAATGGCACAGTGTCTGTACTTCACACTGTATAGCAATGTAGATGGCTCACACTACCCTTCCATGCTCATGCACATTTGCTAAACATGATTCTATCTGTAGGGCATACAGATAACACCGCAATGTGATGCCCATTACGATGCTGTACATGTGTCAGGACACCATTGTGTCAGACATGTATGCATGTTAATGAACACGTCAGCAGATTACATGTCAAGGTCACGTCAGTCATGTGTACACTTATCCTGTTCTGGTCCACATGGTGTATTACAGGGATGCATGCATACTACCATGATTGCGTGAACTGCATGGCTACTGATATGACACCTGCTTGCTGTAGTGTGCACCCCAGGGAGGTATGCTTACTAACACTATTAATGTCTGAGCTGCATGCCCTCTGCCGTATCACAGGCATGCTGCAGCCATCTGTCAAATCACATGCATGGTGTGTCTAAGTGTGTGTGTGTGTGTGTGTGTGTGTGTGTGTGTGTGTGTGTGTGTGTGTGTGTGTGTGTGTGTCTGTGTGTCTATTGTAATTTAGAGTCTTTCTCTGCATTCACAGGTGATGTAGGTGCGTTACCCTCCTGCGGTCCATCTGATGTTAGTGTCCCCACAGATACTAGCAGTGATGAACATATGCATGAGGTACAGGCAGGGTTGTCAGGGGCTGAATCTGTGACAATGGTTGCCATCCCAGCTATGTCCCCCTCTTCCCCGCACACAGTTCTGCTGCCAACACATACCGCATCACCAGTGACCATAGAGGAGGGACAGTCAGCGTCTGTTAGCGTGGAACAGGAACGTGTGGTGGCTACAGAAGGTGTGTCTACACACCATGGTGTCAGTGTAATGACTACAGATGTGCCACACAGGCATGTGGCCGGTGCTGCTCGTAGGAGGACCTCTGGCAGACATGCACCTGCAGGACAGAGTGCAGCAGCTGGTATCACCAGACTCATGTTCCAGACTGTAATGGCAGCACAGTCACGTGCTGATCGGCAGAACAGAGAAGGGCAGAGGCTGCAGAGGGCTGCTATCCGTACCCTAAATGACAACATCCAGGCATTCGCAAATGCTCAACAGCAGATTGCTGATGTTCTGGACAGGCGATTGGGTGACATGGTCGGAATCCTTGACCGTGGTATGGCAATCCACCAGCGTGAGCTGTCTGTGCTGGAACATCTGGTAGGAGTGAGGCGTAGGCCACGTTGACATAGGCCAGCTACACCACCTAGTGCAGGTCAACGTGAGCGTGCCACCTCACATGCCTGATCCCATAGTGCTGGTAGCAGTAGCAGTGCAGCTGGTGCTGCACTGTCCACACCAGGACACAGCAGGCCATGTGGACGTGGCCCTGGATGTTCCCAGTGGGGACGTGGTTCCAGTGGACATGTGTCGTCGGACAGTAGCCAAGCTGTACCTCTGCCTGGTAGTGCCCGTGCAACCCCTGGCAGGCACAGGTCACGTGGCCGTGGCCGGACACTGTGAGCTGTACAACCTGGTCTGTACAATCTGGAGCTGTCAATAATACCCCGTGTAGGCCTCACAAAAGGCAGAACTGTGTGCACACATACACGCACACAGCAAAGACATCTGTAGGGCACCACAACACCCACATGCATACTGAACAGACATGTCCAATCATATCACTGGCCCTTACCCACACACAAGATGTCATCCATTGGTGCAGCCTATGCCCCTGGCAAACATTATCACCCTGTGCATATGATGAATCCTGTGCCGCATCCCTGTCATCCACACCATTGGTGCAGGGGTAGCCTCAGTCTGACTGTTGGAAAGTCTAACATAACACAGATGTCCACACATATACTGATCCAGAAGCATGTGGGCAGTTTAATGGGCTACAGTGGCTAGAGACGTGACATCCATACCAGGTCACATCACAGGTATGTTGACATGGTGCAGGGGTTGTACACAGCGGTCTGGCCAATGATAATGTTAGAGGCAACTTGATAGCATGAGGCCTCACTGTGTGGCAGTAATACCCTGTCACATTACAGGAACATGCTCATACTCACGGGGTCAACAACACTATAATGCACACCCCATAGTATTGAGGTGAAGACCCTTGCCTATGTGGTCATCACCGTCACAGTACTGGGAACCCACATGACGTGACACAGAGAAAGAACATGTACAGGTAGCCAGTGCTGCTGAGACCGATGACATCAACAGGGTAGTGGACTGCATCACCATGAGGGGTTAGGGATCCTGTGTGTTCTGTATAGTAGCATACACCCTCACTCCATTCACCAGACAGCCATACATCCCTACTTACACACACACACTGTGGAGACCACAAGTGTCATACACATATGGATAGCTGATGTGTGTGATACACACACCACACCTGCCTACGTCATGCTTTCCACACTGCAGTATGTACAGATCTCTACAACAGTGTACAGGGGTGTGTAACAATTGGGATGTATTCCCCACCATGTGTGGCATATATGGTCACACAAGCAAACATACATGGCAGTATTGTGAATGGTACACCTGCTATATGATGATACGTCTGACAGGCATGCAGCAGTATTGGCCACATTATGTGTACCAATGCTACCTTCGGCAATTGTGCTGCTATATGCACATGGGAGGATGTACGTGTTACACGTGTCAAGTGACGTACTGTCGGTAACACCTGACCGCTGTGTAGGTTTTATGTCTCCACCATCCAGTAACGGTAACATAGCATACTGTTTGCACATGTAATGGTAGGATGGCATGTGACACACCTGTGAGCCATCCCCAGCAAACATCCATCTACACAGGTGGATCACCACTTTATGTACACACATCCATCCATACCTGCTGTACATCCTACTGTACTGTCAGTATGTCACCATATACAGGTGTCAATGATGGGGCTGCATTGCAACTGCATGTTGTAGTTAGGCACAGATTAGTTACTTACAAGCTACTGCACATACATGGTAGCTGCATGCACACTACAGACTGTACATGTGTGTTGGTCCTACATGCCTGTCATGTAGCCATGTTGGTATGCATTGCAATTGGTGGACATTTGTGTTGACATACATAACACATGGACTGTTGTATGATATGATGGGTGTCATGGGTAACTAGTACAGAGGGACTGTGTCCTTGGTCAACATTGCTGCCTCATGTACTGTTAGCATTCAACAGCCATGGACCCACCTTCCACTTGTGTGCATATGATTGCTGTAGCCACTTGTCTGCATGGAGGACAGCAAAAGCTATGCTATGTACATATGTGTTGTGTGTGTGGTCCATGCACATATCCACAGCAAATACATGTATGACATAGCCTAACATGTGTGTTCATTGGTGTACAGCGACAGTCATCTGTCATAGCTGTGTAAGACCCAGGGCCCCTGGTATGTGTACAGCTGACCTGGTTATGTACAGTGGTATCATTGCAATGCATAACACATGATGGAACCCTGTCGGTACATGTAGTCTGCACAGTTGCTGTAGACCTATGTACAGTGCACTGGTCATGAGTCACACGGTGTTGTGTTAAAATATGGCTGTGTATTGCTGGTCCAATGACATGGTGATGTTGGAGGGCTACATTGTAGATTGTGGTGTGTACCTCTGTGATATGCACCTGAGACATCTGTGATAGCTCCTATGTGTATACTGGTCAATACATGTGAGTGACCTTCATGTACGTGGGGACAGTAATACCATACTGTGCCCTTCTGTGTTTAGAATCCATGCGCATGTAAGACGGCCCTTTGCAACTGCTAAGTGTGTGAGCATGCCCAGTACGCCGTTGTGTAGATGGACACACAGTACATTCCAAACTGCACCATTCCGTGTTTAGAATCCATGTGCATGCATGCAAGATGGCCCTTTGCAACTGTTAAGTGTGTGAGCATGCCCAGTATGCCGTTGTGTAGATGGACACACAGTACATTCCAAACTGCGCCCTTCGGTGTTTAGAATCCATGTGCATGCATGCAAGATGGCCCTTTGCAACTGCTAAGTGTGTGAGCATGCCCAGTACGCCGTTGTGTAGATGGACACAGTACTTTCCAAACAGACGTGTGATACTAAGCGTGTGGGCATGGCCATTGACATCCTGTATAGCAATGGTGGTCATCCAGGCAACAGGTGTCCATTTTCAATGTCACGATGGATGCCTACATTGAACACACTGGTTGCTGTCTTGAAGGGTGTACTGTCTGTGGCGCGTCTTGTATCTATGTAGTGTTGTTGTAGTGCTCCGTAGATATTTGGTTGCCCCGATCACACCACTGCTGTGTGTTTGTCTACGTCTACCTTGGGACAGTAATATGCTTTCAGACTGCTCACTCTCTATACATTACCTATCAGCGTCCTTGCCTTTGCGGATGATGTCACCCACCTAGAAGTATGCCTCTGGGAGTGCTGTGTTCAGTAATCTCGGTAGCGCGTTCTGTAAATGCGTCATGCTGTAGTGTGTTAGGGTAGTTAGGTGTATGTTCGACTCCCAGCCCTGCCAAGCATGTGTGTGCGTGTGTGTATGTGTGTGTTTGCGCGCATGCTCCCATCTGCCTGGGGACTCAGTCTTGCTTTTAGACGCCGCACACCACAGCAGTTTGCTACTGACGACTTTGCCTTTGCGGATGATGTCACCCACCTAGAAGTATGCCTCTGGGAGTGCTGTGTTCAGTAATCTTGGTAGCGTATTCTGTAAATGCGTCATGCTGTAGTGTGTTAGGGTAGTTAGGTGTATGTTCGACTCCCAGCCCTGCCAAGCATCTGTATGTGTGTGTGTGTGTGTGTGTGTGTGTGTATGTGTGTGTGTTTGCGCGCATGCTCCCATCTGCCTGGGGACTCAGTCTTGCTTTTAGATGCCGCACACCACAGCAGTTTGCTACCGACGTCTTTGCCTTTGTGGATGATTTCACCCACCTAGAAGTATGCCTCTGGGAGTGCTGTGTTCAGTAATCTTGGTAGCGCGTTCTGCAAATGCATCATGCTGTAGTGTGTTAGGGTAGTTAGGTGTATGTTCGACTCCCAGCCCTGCCAAGTGTGTGTGTGTGTGTGTGTGTGTGTGTGTGTGTGTGTGTGTGTGTGTGTGTGTGTGTGTGTGTGTGTGTGTTTGCGCGCATGCTCCCATCTGCCTGGGGACTCAGTCTTGCTTTTAGACGCCGCACACCACAGCAGATTGCTACCGACGTCTTTGCCTTTGTGGATGATGTCACCCAACTAGAAGTATGCCTCTGGGAGTGCTGTGTTCAGTAATCTTGGTAGCACGTTCTGTAAATGCGTCATGCTGTAGTGTGTTAGGGTAGTTAGGTGTATGTTCGACTCCCAGCCCTGCCAAGTGAGTGTGTGTGTGTGTGTGTGTGTGTGTGTGTGTGTGTGTGTGTGTGTGTGTGTGTGTGTGTGTTTGCGCACATGCTCCCATCCGCCTGGGGACTCAGTCTTGCTTTTAGATGCTGCACACCACAGCAGATTGCTACCGATGTCTTTGTCTTTGCGGATGTCACCCACCTAGAAGTATGCCTCTGGGAGTGCTGTGTTTAGAAAGCTCGGTAGCGTGTTCTGTAAATGCATCATGCTGTAATGTGTTAGGGTAGTTAGGTGTATGTTCGACTCCCAGCCCTGCCAAGCGTGTGTGGGTGTGTGTTTGCGCGCATGCTCCCATCCGCCTGGGGACTCAGTCTTGCTTTTAGACGCCGCACACCACAGCAGTTTGCTACCGACGTCTTTGCCTTTGCGGATGATGACACACACCTAGATGTCTGCCTCTGGGACTGCTGTGCTTAGTAATGTCGGTAGGGCATTCTGTAAATGCGTCATGCTGTAGTGTGTTAGGGTAGTTAGGTGTATGTTCGACTCCCACCACTGCCAAGTGTGTGTGTGTGTGTGTGTGTGTGTGTGTGTGTGTGTGTGTGTGTGTGTTTCCGGTTGCATGACAACAGTACATTGCTTTGACAGTATTCACTCTCCATAACATCCATGTGGCATCTTTGCCTTTGATGCTGCTGTCTGCAGGCTAGACGTGTGCCTGTGTGAATCATGTGATCCACTGATCACGGTAGCACATTTTGTAACTGCGTAATGCTGTCGTGTGGTACAGTGCTTATGTTTATGTTCTGCTCCCAAACCTGCCACGTGTGTGTGTGTGTGTGTATATCTATCTAAATATATGTGTGTGTGTGTGTGTGTGTGTGTGTGTGTGTGTGTGTGTGTGTGTGTGTGTGTGTGTATATATATATATATATATATATATATATATATATGTATATATATATATATATATATATATATATATATATATATATATATATAGTATATAGATATGTATGTTGGGATTATCACTCTTGACTGTGCTGCATTGTCTGTACGTGAACACATTGGATGTATGTACATCTGCTATGGCTCTGTGATAGTGCACATACTGTGTGCTGTAGTGATCGTGGGTTATACATGTGTAGTGACCAGTTATTGCATTGCTGGGTATTACACGGGCATTGGAAACAATGTTAGTGCAGCACCTTTGAGTGGTCGTATGCAGATCTCTGAAACAGTCAGCGGTGGTTATTACATTGGAGTGTGAGTATGGCTCATATCCGTCTGTAGTAACTGTCAAGTCTATGCACCCCAGGTTAACATTACAGACACATGTTTATCCACAGGTTGTCGTACACATCCCAGGACTGTATGTGTAGACATAGACAGGTGCAGGACTGGGTTGTGTTGGATGCATGGGGGCGTGTCCATGGTCAGTAATGGGGATCTCTACAGCCTGGCAGGTACGGTCTGTGACTGTCCCACAACCTCCTGTATATGACTGACACATGCTGTACCTGTGTATATGCAGACACACACACTTACCACAAACAGCTACGGCTATCACATACACACACACCCATTGCACCACCATTGGGCAATGCAATAACCATTGTCCCTCACACACACACACACCTACGTGTGCATTGGATGGCTCTATGACAGCTCCGGACATGTTAACACCACACCCTGTGCATATGATGTCACCTGTGCCACCACCTGTGATGTGTAACATTGATGTAGGGTCTGACTAACTTGGTGCTGCTGCACACAGTGGCTTTATTCCACTGTATTGATGTTAGCATGCTGTTAACATACAGTGTGTTACTTCCAGGTGTACTTCAGCAGGCATGCTGCATTGCAGCTATGACCATCACTGTAGCATAGTTTACAGCACTGTTACCTCTGATGATGCAGTCTCCATCCATGTGCCATTTCACTGATGTGTGTAGTATTGGCAGCATGTGCGTCTGTGTGTGCAGTACGTGTGTGATGTGTGTAGTACACATGTATACCTGCTTACAAATGCATACATGACATTACACGGGCTTCACCATTCGTACACTAGCTTACTCGTTCTTCCACACACGGGCTAATATGCGCGCACACATACTTACTCGGGCTTACTGGCGCGCATGGGAGCAGACACACTGTGGGCAGGTTTGCATGTCACATCGGTGGTATCCATGGCGTATGCCGTCAGTCTCCTGATGTTCCCTGGGATAGCTCATGACACGCCTCTTCCACTGAGTACTGACAGCACACATGTGACACTGCTCCGGTGAGGTTACAGTGTTTTGTACATACACACTCCTGTTGTCACCTGTCTTCTACTCTAATAGTCCCCTTAACCTACACTACACTGTAGAGGCTTGGCCCATATGGCATGACATGTTGTGATTCACTATCCTCAGCCTCACTTGCCTCACATTGCCTACAAATGCTTCGTCACATCTCTGACAGAGCGCTTCCACACATAGGTACCAGTACGCAGTAGCCATGTTATCTCCGGCTTGCCATTCATCTGCATGGTGTACTAACATCTAGCTAAACCTACATTTTGTATGTATATTATCCATATGTCTTGTGTTGAAGCGCAGCGCGTTCTCGTGGCGCTGCGCTATGCTTCCACACCAGGGATCAGGGGAGGACAACTACTGGTTCATTGATATCCAATGGACAAAGCCACCACTGGCCTTGGACTTGGACATTGGCATGCTTCTTCGACTGTATTCATACTGTATTTGCAGCTGTCATTGCTCCGTTTAGCAACATGCAAAACGTTAGTCGCATAACATCATGGTACATTTCTGCACATAACTCTGCTCTTGCATGGACAGCTTACTGTTTCATGTATCACGTAGTTATGTAGGGTTACCACCTGTCCCACTTTGCGAGGGAAAGTCCCTCTTTGGGCAGTTGTGTCCTGCAAAATACTGTGAGAAAATAGCAAATGTCCTGGGATTTTAGGACAAAAGTATTTTCTATATTGTATGTAATAGTTGCATAAAACTGTTATTCTGTATCTGAAACACCTACATGTTATACGAAACAGAATAAGGAACAAAAATGCTACAAGAATAAACTTTTATTCAGGCAAACTGAAGTTCTGTCCTTTGTACTGTACGTGGGTATGTTTTGCCCTGCAAAATCTAATGTTTGTAGCGCAAATGTCCCACTTTGGCTATTTGGAAAGATGGCAACCCTATAATTACATCATTTGCATAGCTTACACATACAAATGGGGTATGTTGCAAATCCCAACATTGTCCGTGCAATGTTCGTGTTACGGGCGGTCTTGCACGCCCCTGCGGGTGTTTGCTGAATAGCCTGGCAATCATCTTTCCTTGCTGTACTCTCACTCAATCCATAAACTCCAAAGGCATCATATATCATGGCCTAGGCTTTGCTGTGTGCTATGTCTATTTGTGGTGTATGCATGGCTGTGGGTATGTCCCACTGTCATCATTGGTAAAGGTGACACCCTATAGGTACTTCCTGTAGACTGCTGTGTCATTTCACATGTCAGCACATACCTGCGGATGAACTTCCTACTGCAGCGCTTTTCATACCTTCTGCATTATCTTGCGGTCGATAATGCTGTTTCCTCAGACATGTATCTGTTTCTGATCATACCTATCAACCTCCTAGTGCAAAACATCTGTACAAAGCCTAACATGATGGGGGGACAGATAGGGGCAGATTCTACATATTGCTCTTACAAACGTAGATAGTTGGCAGTATTATAGGTTTTGCATTAGTATGCCCTTTCTGAGGGATTTGGGGTCTTAAACACTTATGTTTATCATTATTTAATGACGTCAGTTCTCAGGTATTTGGCAGACAGGTACACATACCTCTCAACCTCCGACAGCAGGAAATCTGGACAAAGCCATAACTAAATGTGGGGCAAAAGCACAAAAGTAGGGCCAATTTTTAAATATTGCTCTTACAAACTTAAAAAGTTGATAGAATAACAGGTTTTGCATTAGCGTGAATTTTCTGAAGGGTATGAAGTCTGAAACTCAAATGTCTCTCATTATTTTCTAACTTCAGTCTTTAATGATTTGCACTATTTGCCAGAAAACCACAATTTTATGACTAATGTACCAAATATATGAGGCAAATATCTGGACATTCTGCAAAAATCTGTACAGTTGAGAGGTATGCAGGTACAGATTGCGAGAGGAACACACCACACATATGAGGCATACATCTGCACATTCGTACAGTTACGCCAATACACACAATACATGGCGGCATCACAGGCCAGTTACCATTGCATTCCTATTGCTGAACACACCCACCCACTGGGTTATATTCCTCACACAGGCCAACAGGTGCTTATCCACACTACTTATTCCATCATGTACCTTATGTGTAGGCCATTATTTGCGCTTTCCGTCAGTGGCAGAGCTCACGTACGAGTATGGTGGACTGGTCACTGTATCGGTGACACTGCATGACACCCTGAGGGACACATATTGTTTGAGTCTATTAACCTTCCACATTGACTTTCACAGGCCATACGTTGTAATTCACATTTGTGGACAAACATGCTTATGAGTTGTACATGTTTTGTCATTTGTCCTGACGTCTTTCTTCTCACCTGTCCACCTAGTATCACTAGTTCTGTACATTTCATTAGGACGGGTTACCTTCATACCTCTCACCTGTACACATTATGGGTATATGCCCTGGGGTTTGACCTATGATTCTGTTACATTTGTCATGATAATGTGCCTTTCTGATAGATTGCTGGCAAGCCATGACGGACTGTGCGGTTAGGTAATCATGACTGACATTTCTATTTCATGATTACTAACTCTCATAACATTCGTATTCCCGACTACGCAATTATTCTATCAATGGTCTGACTTTGTCTGAGGTATAATTAATATAGTCCCTATTTGTCTGTCATGTACTATGCCTTAGTCCATCTGTCTTATTCTGACATTCTGGCAGGTATGGTTACCATCTTGGTCGTATGCGTGTCCATCCATGATAATCGCCTACATGATACTGATATAGGTCCCTACGTCTTCCCTCAATGGTTTACACAATATCCAGTGGGTGGGTTGCACCTGTTTGGTGAATATAGGCGTGTGCTATACCCACATAGGTATATTGATCACTCCCATGGGGCGTACCTAATAGATCTGTGCCAACCAGCACCTTGGCCCAATTCTGCATACCCATGATTCCCATACCTGACACACCTCCACAGTACCCATTAGACATGTTTAATGTGAGCGATAATAAAATGTGAGGATACTTACGAGCACTCCTCACTCTGCGGATATCAGCTCGCACGTCATACATTCAATCGACCCATGTGTTATTACCCTTGCACCTGCTACTTTTGCATGTACAGCTATATCGTAGTTGCAGGTGTGACTTCTTTTTCAGCAATGACGGTTTGCACTTCGTACGAATCAATTTTTGGGGTCCTGCAAAGGACACCTATATTCATGTTTAACATGTAGAACTTGCAGGCCCTGTCACACCGGTACTTTCCGGGAAATGGTTTGGAAACCATCGGTGTATTCTCCTTTCATGCATGTCTGTCTGTCTATCCATATTAGGTCACTATTTATGTACATGTGTTATATGTACAGGGATATATGTTTGTTGTGTATATATCTATTCATGTATTGTGTGTGTATAGATATATATATCTGTACATATATATATATATGTCTGTACATTCCTCATCTCGTAATTTGCTTTGGATTATGTCTGTGGATATATGTGTATAGATATCTCCATATCATACCTTTCAACTGTACAGATTTCCACTGCATGTACAGCTGTTTGCCTCTTATCTTTGCTCCATTTTTCATAACCTCGTGTCTATCTGGCAAGTTAGTGGCATATCATTAAAGACTGATGTTGGTAAATAATGACAAACATTTCAGGTTACGCCTTCATACCCTTCAGAGAATCCATGCTAGTGACACACCTGTTATTCTATCCACTTTCTATGTTTGTTAGGGCAATATCTGGGGATTGTCCCTGTTTGTACCAGTTGTTGTCGTGGCTTTGTCCGGTTTCGTACTTTACGGGTTTAACAGGTATGAGCCATGTACATGGAACGTGGGGAAAACACCATTCATTTTCTATTCTGTGAGCGGATTACACAGGCGCAGGCACACTTGCATATCCTTATTGTGGGTTACATATGTTTCATAGATAATTGTGCTTCCATGAACTTTCATAATTCTGACCATAACAGTTACATATCTGTATTCCAGTTTACGGACTACTGCGAAACACACGTTCACCTTTACATATTTAAATGTGTGTTCTGCACGAATGCTTTAATTACACTTTCAAGTTATATGTGCAGTGGTCGTAGGTGAACCGGGACTGCATTCACATTGGCCAGATACCGGAACCACTATTCTATTGGTGTTCTCCCTCATTGATATGCATACCCATAGTACTTAGCTACATCAACATACGCCTCTCCGCTTCACCTACGACACAGGCATCCATTCTCCTGCTGGGAAAAAGGCGGTACTACATATTACACATTCCCTATTGCCTACTGCTGTTGACTCCGGCTGCATTGTTAATCACTCCGAGGGTATGCAGAACACCAAGGCATATAGTCCAGCCACATACAGGTCTTTGATTGTCAGGGTGTTCATGTAGTGATCTGGGTTTAGGCTTGTCCACCTGGTGTACGGAACTTCCCTGGCCAAGGTCAAATGTCAGATGAAGCATACGGATAGGGCTTATCTCCCTATTTTGAAGTTTTACCTGTGTTTATAGACACAGGTGTTTGGGCACCTGTCAGCAGCTAATTCTGTTGGCATTACATATTATGGGTGGGTTTGTTACAGTCCATACTCCCTGGTGAGGGGTGTTTCCTTTCACATTTGACTATTACATGTATACAGTCATACGGCGATTGTTAATTTTGGACATGAAGTGACTACAGGTAAGCGGTTGTACATTACACAAGTGTGAAGGGCTGTTCCTGTAAATATGTATGGACAATACCTCTTAGAGCACCGTACCTGTGCAAAACCTACATGATGGGGAGACAATTAGGGACACATTTTAACGATTGCTCTTACAAGCTTACAACATTGATAGAATGCTAGGTCTTGCATTAGCATGACTTTTCTGTGGGTTGTGGAGTCTTATACTCAGGATATTTCTCATTATTTAGTGACGTCAATCCTCAGCTATTTACCACACTGGTGCAGATTGTCGGAGGCACACATCAACACTATGGGGTGAACCTGTGGTCATTCTTGGGGTTGCCACCTTTTTGACTGCCCAAAGTGGGATATGTTCTGTAGAGATGTCAGATTTTCCAGGACCAAACATACCTACAGCTGTGCATAGTACTGAACTTTAACCTTTTTTGTACATCTAATAGCTTATTTGAATTGCTTATGCTACTTCACATAACATATTGAGGATTCATATATAAAATAACTGTTTTATGTGACTATTAAAGTAAATTAGGGAATAAACTCTCAGGACATTTGCTACGTCTTGATTTTTTTCACAGGACACAACTGCCTACAGAGGGATTGTTACTCGCAAAGTGGGACAAGTGGTGACCCTAGTCATTCTGCGAATATCCGGACAGTTGAGTGGTATGGCACGGACCTCTGTAATATGCTGTTGTGTTCTGGCACGGCAGTAGCTCAGCATTAAAGACTGCAGTCGGAACGTGCTGACAGACAGTTGGGTTTCAGACTTCATACTCCAGACATTAATGCCAATGTGCAAACTGTTATTCTGTCAAATTCTATGTTTCTAAGAGCATGCAGTCAGTGTCCCTCACACTTGATCAGGGTTGACCTGTTTACGTAGTGTCTTCCTCGCCATCATGCCGTTTTCCACTTTGCAAATGTGTGCATTATATTCTCCCTCCTATTCATGTCTGGACACGTGTGTCATGGGAAGGTATTTTATCCTGGGTGGTAGGTTATGCATGCCCACTTAGGGCTGGACAGTGTCATGGACCTCCACTGCATGTTCTGACTTGTGTCCAGATATCTACTGGATTGAACATCATGTCGTCATAACCATTCTACTATTTACACAGGTTGGTCATCCCATGAGGGATATCCCAAAAATTGGTCAAAACCAAAACAAGTTAGATAACGAAGATCTTTGTGGCTGCACGAAAACGTGCAGGGGGTTTTACCTGCAGGTCATACATGGTTTGCAATCCTGACACTGCCTAGGGTGACAATACCTACTACATATGCGTAGGGGTCACTGTGTGTAGCTGTTTCTGCAACAAACCAGTGGACCAAATACGGCTGGATTTGGTGGACATTCTGGTACTGTGACAGGTTTTGTGTTGTGGAGGGTATGCTGGGTAGGCTATTATGCATCCAGGTGTGTTGCGTTTGTTATGGCCAGTTCCATCAGGACCCATCTGTGGGTATGTGATGGTGGCGTATGTATACATTTGTCTCGCATATTTCCATATTCATATGTTTGTGGGATTGTGTTCTACACTATGGCCTGTCTGCTTATCTTGCAACTGTTTCTACATGAGGTTGTGTTTCTTTCCACTTCATCCACTGCCCCCTCATACACCTCCGGTTCACCTTTTCTTCATACGACGCAAGTATCACCTTTGAGGGATTTACCATTAAACACACACCCCTCACACGTGAATTACTCACACCCCATAGAGCACTACTTTGGTTGTTGGCCCATGACACGGCCAGAGTTACAGATTACTACCCTACATGTGTCGGGTACCTTTATGGTTGTGTGAACTACCCTGCCATGTTTGCTGTCCACATGCTATACCTCACGCACATAGGTACACGCCCTTACTTCACTTTCATTACTTGATTGGTGTATCCAGGTACTACCCGTTCAACTGTGTCACATAAATGTTCGGATTATACAGCTGCCTTCCAGATTTTGCCAGCCTGTTCTACTCATTGGTAGGATGGCACCTTTTCATATGTCCAAGCTATTCCTTACACATGTCTGACTGTTGTGGACATTGCCTCCCCACAATCAACGGTTGTGTTTCCACCTTTTCAATTGTCCACAGTGTGACATAGGGTTACCACCTGTCCCACTTTGCTAGGGACAGTCCCTCTTTGGGTAGTTGTGTCCTGACATGTAATTGTCAACATGGCAAATGTTCTGTGATTTTAGGACAAACATATTTCTTATATTTTATGTGATAGTTGCAATAAACAGTTAATTCTGTATCTAAAATACCTGACTGTTATGAGAAACAGACTAAGCAACTAAAATGCTACAGGAATACACTTTTCTGTAGGCAAAACAGTTATGTTCTGTCCTTTGTACTGGCCGTGGGTATGTGTGTCGGCCTGTACAGTCTGATGTCTGTACCAGACATGTCCCACTTTGGCCATTTGTAAGGGTGGCATCCCTACTATGACAGTTGCGGTGAACACAGCATATTTTACAGGCCGACACATACCCACGGTCAGTTCGGCAGATAGAACTTACAATTCTTGCCTATATCTAAGCTTATTCTTGTAGCATTTCGGTATCTTATTCTGTTTGTTATGACATTTCTGTATTATATGTCCAGTGAAATATGTTTAATGCAACTATTGCATGACGTCTATGGAGGAATTATGTCCTATATTCTCTGGACATTTGCCAGTTTTACATGTTTGTGTCAGGACACATCTGCCCACAGAGGGACTGTCGCTCGCAAAGTGGGACAGGTGGTAATCTTGGTCAATGGTACGGATCATACTGTTCCTTTCGGCCTACATGTGTCCGTGTTGTTATGGCTCGTTTATATGCTCCTTCTGTTTCGTTTACATGCATACGCTATTTCCTATCACATTTGGTATGTGAAATACGGACATACCTTTTGTATGTGACTATTACATGGCTTGTGGGATATGATTCAGACATACGGTCACTACCTATATCTACATTTCTCCTCGTGTATTTTGTTATGGACACATCTGCACAGCTATGTTCCCTCCCTCAAATTATGGGTCGGCTGGTGACCCTCTCTGTTGGACTGGACGTACCTACTGGCGGCACGCTAACATCTGATACATTTCACTTCCACATGGTATAGCTATCTACACTATGTTGGACTACAGGCACACGGTTTTCCTGTCAGTTGTTCATGGGTAGGGACCCGTTATTCCCTACCGTGCATTTGTGTTTGAGTCATTTTCTGTTCACAGGGACACTGCTTTGCATACGTTTCAGTCTCCATGGACACTGATAGGTACGATTACTATTGCTGGCGGAATATAATATTCAGCAGTTTAGGTTGCTCCTCGGAAGCTGACATTGACACGCCTCCCTGCGCAACTTCAATACGCCCCTTGCACTCATGCACGTTTCCTATGCACGTGGCTGTGGCGGCTGTGCTCCTTCATTAATATGCATATGGCGCGACTACTCCACATCTACGCCACACGGCCGGCACAAGCCTTACGCCGGCCTTGCGCCGAGCTTCATGAATCCGGGGACCAGTAAGAAGTCACTTTCACAGCTGCAACACATCCTGTGCTAACCAATAAATGTACAAAGGAATGTTCAGGAACCATAACAGCAAACAAATATATAAACTGCAACAAAACTTTATACAAAAATAGTGTGCATATATATAGCATGCAGATAACACAAAGTGACCAAAAAATCCATCAATATATATAAATATATATATATATATATATATATATATATATATATATATACACACATAGATATAGATACACACATAGATATAGATACACACATAGATATAGATACATAGATAAATATATATTTTATATTGTATATTTTATATACATTTTTTACATATAAAAAGGAGTGCACGTTTGATATTGGTGTAGTGACCTAAGCAACACTTCTTTAATCAGACATGAAGTCATTCAGAACTATGTATAGTTTGTTTTTATTGAGTATAGAACATATACTTTTTAGAAGTATGTTATTATATAAAAAAATGTTCTAGTGGTCTTTTACTGTGCATATATATATATATATATATATATATGATGTTAAGAATTCTATTTACAGTTCACTGTTAGCTTGATAGCAATAGATTTATATTTTTGAGATGAAGTATTTAAATATTATTAATATTCATGAGTTGATTCACCAACCAATGTTACAGGAAGTCTATATAGGAAGTGATTTCAAAACTACCAACTGTCTGATGAAGTTTAACATATGGTTTAAATGAAAGCTCTAACCTGATTTTTTTTATTTTCAGCAAATAAAGGAATATATGTGACAATTCAGCCTTCTATTTTTGTTCCTTAACCTAGTTTGCTGCCAGTGGAGTCTGTGAACTGCTTTTGTTTCAGTTATGTGTTTACGGTGTGTTTTTTGCATGTTTTCACATATTTACATATTTGATCATCAGATGCCTGCTAATCCTTAGCTCCCCTACAGCCTATGTGGCCTTTTCATTCCTAGCAAGGGGACAGCTGTCTCTAGCTCAACCATTCCACAAGACAAGAGCCCATCATAGAACTGTCATCCAGGCATTCATCCAGAATTTTTATTACACCCTACCTACATTGCCCTGTCCTGTGTATGTTAACAGCATCCAAGGGGAGTCAAGCAATAGGGTCATGGTATAATGACACCAGATAAGTCTCAACCAAAGCCCTAATACCCTTTCTCAATACACAGCAGGTCTGCATGATAATAGTCTCTGCCACTGGTTCAGCCATAGAGGTGTGCACACGCATGTGCCCAGTCAAAGTCTCATAAACAAGATAGCCGGCACACCACAAGCCACTCATTCTCCTTCCCCTCATCTTGCTCTTCCAGCAAATAAATTGCTAATCAATCTCAGGTCATCTGAGTCTTAGTCACGGCTTCATCCCTCTGCACCACACAGGAATAAGGCAAGACATAACTTGTATATGTAAAGCTGATCTTATGAAACATCCTATATCCTTAAATTTCACCAAATTTTTAAAATGGGAGCACACTGTCTCTTGTTCTTTAACAATTCCCTTAGTTTGAATCTAAAAAAATTCAGTAGGACCCCCCTCCCCCTCCAATCTTTATGGTACTACCTACCTTTGTTTTCTGGTGTTTTCCTGAAAAGAAGAATAGTTTTGCTGTTGATATACAAAGTAATTTCATCATATGCTAAGCGGTAATGGAGACTGTGCTATTCTCAGCTGCTGTATGATTATGGAGCTGGTATAAACTGTGGGGGTGTCTCCCACATAGGGATATAGGTGACTTGCCCTCTTCAAGGAACATACAATGAGGTTTATTTGAAAGTGTCATTCTGTGATTTAATTTCATGGTATGGTAATTGTGAAATTTCCTAGCGTGAATCAACATGAATGCCATGTATCATCTCCATATCAGAAGGCATAGTCAACTGATCCCTCTCTTAGAACTGGATAAAAAGTGCCTGTATGCAGCTCACGTTAGCATACCTAAGTTCAATGCACATCATTATTATCAAAGAAGTGCTTCTACTATGCCACCTCCTGATTCCATGTTGGGAAATCGTAGAGAAGATAGTTGGCTGTTCTTCTGAAGCCGTGTTATCTGTGAACTGTATTCAGCATTTTAGAAAATGTGATGGAACAGAAGACAAGCTAGTGGATTGCATGTCATAATCTTTCAGTTAAAAAGAGAAATAAGGCATGCTGTTCCCATGAAAAAAAATATATACAATTTACAGTGAACATGTGGCCACTGAAGCAGTAAATGGCAAAACAAGTGCATCTGGAACCAAACTGCACCTATTGTATATCCCCCACAACTTACCTCCCTGGAGATAATTATTAGCTGCCACCAACTCATCTTCTCAATCACAATGTCTACTATTCCTACCTTAACCTCCCACATGGGGTTGGTGAGGAAACCGAAGACACTGGTACTGCACTGTGATCCTGCTGGGGAGTGTGTCTTAACCTCCACCACCCTGCGACAGTATTGTGAGGTTCATAATGGCTGTCTTTGGAAGGTGCATGCTTTCCTCAATGCATATGCAACCTGCCAACCAAGTAGTGTACCTCTTGCAGCATGGAGTTTATCCTCTCCTGCCTAACCTCTCCAGTACCATTTGAGTTAATCAAGCACTGGCTGACTTCAGTACTGTCATTGGCTTTATCCCTCTTTGCCCAGGGTCCAGGGCTGAACCTATGTTAATTTTAAGCTGCAGGTCCTACTGAAACTACAAGCAGAAAATCCATCTGCTGTGCTTGACATACAATACGGCTGACTAATGTTTAGCAGCATATATCAATGTAGAAAAAAAAGCAATGAAATAGCCAAAGCAAAGACTTCAGTGGCTTGTATATTATGTGTAGCCTACTGACAACTACATTAAGAGGTTTACCCCAAATACTACAGAGATTATGCACTAGACGAAAAAAAAAAAGGTTTAGTAGGGAAAATGTTTCTAAATTACTGATGTATTATTAAAATAAACTTCCCTCTTATCAGTTACCCCATAGACATATCAAACAATTACATTTCATCCTCTCTTTGTATAATAAGTCATGCATATCTTGAACATGGTATGTTTTCACTAGCAAGGGCAGTGGTCTGAAAGGGAGACCATTCAGTCCGAGCCATTTCATGAAAGATGGGAGCAATAACAGAGTAAGCTTATATCACTCAAATGATGAATGAATAATGTTAAGTTTAGAAACTCCTTGCTATTAAATGTTCAGATGAAGGCTTGGTTTAGAAACTGCACCATAAAAGAGTGAGACATGATCAGCAAGAGAATAACACAAAAAAAAGAAGTTATGTACTCACCATAACGTTCCATGTTTGTAGTCCATCTCGCCCTTCATTCTTACATATGGGTTCGGAGCCGATCCTCGGCACCGACTCAGCCAATTACAAAACTCGAAGTCTCTAAGTTGGCTTGTGGCAAGGTAGGTATCCCATAATGCACTAGTAACAATCCCCAGATCTTGTTTGCTGCTGTCTGTAATAGTGATATAAAGGTATTTCCACAAGGAAAACAAAGATAAAAGGTCTCCAACTCTAAGGAAGATAGACACTATCTTGTCTACAGATCCTCCAAGGATAAATAGACAGGGGTAGATGGGTGAGTTCGTAAGAATGAAGGGCGAGATGGACTGCAAACATGGAACGTTATGGTGAGTACATAAATTCTTTATGTTCTGTAGTCCTATCTTGCCTTTATTCTTACATATGGCACAGCGCCCCTAACACCTTTTTCCTCGGGTGGCTCACGGGAATATACTCCTAAAAGCCATGGAACTGAAGGAGGCTCCACCCCTGGAGGCCAAGTCCAATTTGTAATGAGTAATAAAGGTGTGAGGGGGTAGCCCAAGTTACTGCTGCACATATACTGTCCATTGGAATTCTGGCTTGAAAAGCAGCAGATGTGGATATAGATCTGGTGGAATGAGTTTTAATTTTAAATGGGAGTTCTTTACCATTAGAAGAGTAAATAAAAGATACGCAATTTGAAATCCAGTTTGATAGCGTTATCTTGGAGACTGGCATTCCTTTTCTCGTCTTCGAGAAAGATATAAATAATTGGTCTGATCTCCTAAACTCTTTGGTTCTATGTAGATAGAACCTTAACTGTCTGTGTACATCAAGTTGATGAAAGTTATATTCCGCTTTGTTTGTATGATTTGGAAAAAAGTCTGGAAGTTCAATAGTTTGATTAATATTTGATTGTGAACAAATCTTGGGGATGAAGGAAGGGTTAGTGCGAAGGGAAACTGTCTCTATGAAATATCAAGTAAGGAGGTTTGACTGACAGTGCTTGCAGCTCTGACACTCTTCTGGGGGATGTAATGGCTACCAGAAAAATGGTCTTCCATGAAAGGAACTTTAAATCACATGTATATGAAGGTTCAAAAGGCTGTGAGGTAAGGTTTGAAAGAACAACATTTAGATCCCAGGGAGATATAGGTTCTTGAAAAGGTGGTCTTAGTAAGGCAGTGACTTTTAAAAATGATTTACACAATCTGTGAGCCATAAGATTAGGTTCATGTTGCTTCAAATGAAAATTGGAGATAACTGCTAATTGAACTTTGATTGTAGCAGCAGCTGATCCCAGATGACATAGTTTGGTTAGAAATTCTAACACTAAGGGAATGGAGGCTGTGTATGGATCTATGTTCCTAGCTTGTGCCCAGAGAGAAAATCTTTTCCACTTGCTAGCGTACAATTTTCTCGTAGAAGGTTTATGAGAAGATGTCAGGATATGAGTAACCACAGGGGAGAAATCATGAAGCCTGACTAAGGATGGAAGTGGAGAAGCCACACTGTCAAGTTGAGGGTGTGGAGACAGGGATGGAACGTGCCTGACATATGTGACAGAAGGTCTGGTACTGGGTCCAGAGTCCATGGATCGTCCAGAAGCTGAGGCCCGAGAAAGGGGAAACAAATCTGACAAGGCCAGCAAGGAGTGATGAAAATCATTCTGCTTCCCAAAGGCTTTGCTTTCTGGATAACTTTCGATTTTTAGTGGAAAGGGAGGGAAAGCATAAAGAAGTCCTGAGGGCCAATTGTGGACAAGTGCGTCTCTCAGTGTCTCCCCTGGGGGGGGGGATAAGGATGAAGTAGCTGCTGTATTTGGTGTTCATTGGGGTGGAAAACAGATCACAGCAAGGCTGTCCTCATTTGCGGAAAATCCGTTCCATGACTTTCTGATTCAGAGACCACTCGTGAGGTATCAAGATTGCCCTGCTGAGCTTGTTGGCTATCACATTTGTTTTCCCCGGGATATGTGTTCCAACTAGAAAGCATTGGGAAGATATCGCCCACTGCCAAACATGTAGAGCCTCTCAACATAGGGGGTAGGATCTAGTTCCTCCTTGTTTGTTTATATACCATACCACTGACATAGTGTCTGATTTGGATTGCTATTGTCCCTAGAGGAAGAAAGTCATGAAGTGCTTGCAATGCTAGTAGCACTGCTCTCATCTCTAGAACATTGATATGCAAGTGAGCCTCATGTTCTTGCCATGTGCCTTGGACTGTCCTTCCTAGATAATGCCCCCCCCCCAATCTGGGAGGCATCCGTGGTCACAGTAGCAACAGGTTGGCGAGGAATGAATGATCTCCCTATCGTTAGTTGATTGGACTGGATCCACCAAAGAAGATCCATTTTGCAAGATTCTGTTATTAAAATGGGATGAGACAGAGGCAGTTGCTGAAAAGACCACTGGGGAAAGAGTAGCCATTGAAGAATTCTCATATGTAGTCTGGCTAATGGAACTAGGGTTATAGTAGAGGCCATGGTTCCCAGGAGTTTGAGCACTGTCTTCGCTTTGACCTTGTGTTGGGGAAGCAGACTGTATATTTGTTGTCTTAGATTTTGCACTCTGTCTGAAGGAAGGTGAGCCATCATTGCGACTGTGTCTATTTCTGTGCCTATAAAAGTCACATATTGAGAGGTTGACAAGGCAGACTTTTCCCAATTTATAGTGATGCCTAGCTGAGTACAAATTTGGATGGTTGAATCCCTGGCTTGTAGAAGTAGATGCCTGGTGGTGGCAGTCAGGAGCCAGTTGTCCAGGTACGGAAACACTTGGAATCAAAGATGTATCAAGTGAGCCGTTACTACTGCCATGCATTTGGTGAACACCCTGGGGCTGTGGTGAGACCAAAGGGCAGAGCACGAAATTGGTAATGACTGGCTCCCAGTCAGATGTGTAAATGACTCCTTGATGCTCTGTCCATTTTTATGTCGTAGTAGGCATCTTGGAGGTCTATGGAGCACATCCAATTGTCTTTCCCTAATAGAAGGAGAATAGACTGCAGTGTTACCATTCAGAACTTGGACTTCTTCACTGATTCATTTAACTTGCTGAGATCCAGGATGGGCCTCCAGTCCTCTGTTCATTTTGGCACTAAAAATAATCTGGAGTAAGTTCCAAATCCTATCTGGTTTGGATGACTCTCTTTTGAAGCAACTTTTGGATTTCTATAGTGCTTGATCCCTGTGACTGAATGATGGACTCATCAGGGGAGTCTACATGCTTCCCCTTGCAAATTCTCTTCAGAGGGAGCTCCTCAGAAGCATATTCTGGAGAGGTCTCGGAAGACTGGGGGCCACCTAAGGGTGCTCCTGAGACTGCAGGTCTCTGCTGTCAAGAAAGAGAGAGATGGTGCTGAGACAGAGGTTGGAGCTTGAGGGGGAAGAGTATCGGTACCCTTGTGTAAAGCTGAAGATCTAGACAGCACGCTCCTCATCATCACAAAGGCAGATCTCTCCGGCTCCGGGGGACACCGCCGGTTCCGAGGAAACAGAAGTAGCCAGCGGCTCCGGAGTGATCGGCTCTAACACAGATGTAGGATCCGAGCTCAGCCAAGCCAATGCACCAAGAGGTAGGCTCGGAACCGAAGAAGTTTGGATCCAAGCATCCCTATTCAGGCCGACTAGTGAGCTTTGGCTCCTAGACACCAGGGAGAGCACCGAAAGTGTCGGAGCAGAACTTGGCTCTGAAACAGCCACTTGGAGTGTTAGAAACTGACGGTTCCACAACAAATGGCACCGATAGCTCTGGCTCTGAAAGACCGGTATGACTTGGAGGAGGAACAGAAGCAGGTAATACGGCCTTAGACAGCTCCGGAACTGATTGGGTCAGAGCCAACAACAAATTTGCTAGCGCCGACGACTTCAAAAGTCTAAGCACCACCCTCTCGACATCCTCCTCAGAAAGACTCCTGGAGGATCTGGAAGACAAGGTAGGGGATCGAGATCTCTGTAAAATTGGAGATCTAAGTGTCGGGGATACCGGTAATAAGTCTTTTGACCGGCTCCGAGGTAAGGATCCAGCTATAGGCTCTGAAAAACTTGGGGCCAAAACTGGAAGGTCTGTGTCAATAACCTCAACTGGCTCTGAAGGCAGAGGAGCCAAAGAGGTAGAAGGTTTGTTAATTTTGGCAACTTTCTCTGGAGGTCCTGATTTAGTAGTTGGTGTAGGAGAATGTCTTTTCACCGACTTAACCTTCTCTTTTTTAGAAGAGGGAGACCTGGAGTGCGAAGAGGAAGAACTAGCTAAATCCTACTCAAAGGAAGGTTTAAGGAGACCTTTCAAAATCAGTTTGTTCTTCCTTTCCTGAAGAACCCGGGAACTAAAAGAATGTCAAAAAGTACATGTCTCCTGTAGATGTAGGCTCCCAAACAATACACACAAATACTATGCCCGTCATTCAGGGACATTTTTTGTGAGCATTTTAAGCACTTCTTAAAACCCATAGGTTTATGGTCTTTAGTTTCCTTAGACATAACTACCAGAACAACGACTATAAATGAAAACAGCCAATAAGAAGAGAGGACAGGGTCCTCTAACTTAAACGGGCCTAGCCCTGCTCAAGAAACAACACACAAGGGAGAAAGGCAATAGAGGACTAGGTCGTCTAACTTAAACGGGCCTAGCCCTGCTGAACAAAACAATACACAAGGGAGAAAGGCAATAGAGAACTAGGTCCTCTAACTTAAATGGGCCTAGCCCTGAACAGAGAGGGGTAGGTGAGATAGATAATAACAAGCAACAGGAAGGCAAAAAATAGGTCCTAACTAAAAAATGGACCTAAGAAAATTTAACAATAACTTTCACAAGAGAAAACAAAGGGATGCCACTAAGGGAGGCCTGCGGAAGCGACAGCCAACAATTAGCAACTACAATTTGCACAGAAACAATTTGCAATAAAACTGCAGAAAACACACACTAATTAACTACTCACAAGTTAACAACAGTAAGCTATTAATACTAAGTTTACAGTGAAAAAAAAACACTATCAATATTTAAAGAAAAATATTCGAACTTAGCCACGGCCAAGAAAGAGAACACTTCTGAACTCGTAGAGTGGCAAATGAGATCTGGGGACTGTTACTAGTGCATTATGGGATACCTACCTTGCCATGAGCTAACTTAGAGACTTCGAACTTTGTAATTGGCCGAGTCAGTGCCGAGGATTGGCTCCAAACCCATATGTAAGAATGAAGGCGAGATAGGACTACAGAACATCTGTTGATTTGACATGAAGGAACAGCATAAAGCATCCATCTGACTACAGAGGTTTCATTCCTTTTTATATCAGTCCTACTAAGTTGTGAAATTGCTCAGCTTCAATTGATGTTCATCATTTCCATTGCCTCAGTGGCATTTTGGGTTATCTGTCAAAGTAAGCAAATACTAGCCAGGTTTCAAAAGCACAAACTACTCTCCCTCTAGTTTCCTGTGACAGCTGACTGGCTGAGCATATCCTGAGAGGGAAACCTTCAACTGTGACAGTAAGTGAGTGTTCAGTTTTTTCTGACATTTAAAGAAGAAACTCCCCTGACTCTTCACAGGATCCAGTGCTGATTCTTCTGGAGTGCAGATAAGCCCAGTTTAGGGACACCCTTCCTCTCATTATATTGTTAGATGTATTATTTTCTTTATGTTTTATGTTTATTTACAAATATATATGAATATACGAATATTTTACTTCTGCCAGTGTTTACAGAAATTCCTGTGGGAATTTCTGCTTGTAGCAGTATTTATTTGACTTCTGTCTTTGACAAACACTTGTTTTTACCTTTCCTGAGGACATTTTGACTATTTCTTTCAGAAGTGTTGTGTGTATGTGTGCTGTTAGAGATTTGTCTTTTTGTTGTTATTCTGCTTTATTTTCATCTTTTGACAGGAAAATATTGCAGAACTTGGATTTTGCAGCATTTATATATCATTTTACTATATGTATGACACTACTGTGTGATTTTAACACTGGATTGAGATTTTACAAAGAATTGGGTTATTTGAATGCTGTGTAGAGATTTTTCACTCTCTAACAAGATATATTAAATGTTATTTTATGGCAGTTTAATATGGTTGAAGTGAGGGGAGCTATTTTTTTTAACACTGGTTTGGCAAATTGGTTACTTTGGTGTTTGTTCTTTGTGTAACATTCTTTAATTTCTGTCAGTTGTAAAACAATTCTGAACACATTTCAAACTGTTTTTGTGATAATAGCACAGTTTGGCAGAGTTTAGTTGTGTGAGGACATCCTTACTACTAGAAATGTTAAGTGCTTACTGTGATATATTATCCAGTACTGTCAGTTTATTATTCTGGTTAGTGGTCTCTCCCTTGACATGATGAATCCTAACTCTGGTAACCTCCATCAAATCCAGGTGCACCTAAAAAATAAAAATAAAATAAAAATATGCCTCGGCCTATGGTTTGGGATTCTACTGGGGCAACTGCTTGGCCAACAGGCCACTTACTTTTTGCTCCATCTTCCTCTAGTGTAGCTTTGCCAGCCACTATGAAATAGGGGTTAGGTTAGGCACATCCTTCTTAGCTGTTCTGGCACTTGGTGCAGGTATGGGAGAACAGAACCCTTTAGGTTTAGGAGTAGTTTGGGGTAAAAGACCCCTTACCAGACATAAAATACTTTGTTCCCAGACATTTTATCTAGTAGCTGAGTTCACAAGAAAAAGAAACAAAAACTTTATCATTGAGCTGATAATCCGATTATACCTGTTTATTAAGACGGATGTAGTTTCCTTGGTTAAGAGTGTTCTACAGACAGATAATTCTCTTGGTTGTGTTCCCATACATGTGTCTAGTGCAAGTTTGGCTAGAGAACTTTCTGTTGTTTTAGGGAATGATGAGGTGACTGGTGAGGACAATGGTGACTTTCCAGTTGACACTGAGTTCATTCATTCTGATTCTTCAGAAGGTGAACCTGAGCTTAAGTCCAAACAGATGTTCTCTTTTCCTCAGATGATTGCTAGAATTAGTGATGTTTTTGTTTGGGAGCAGTTGGGAACTATCCCAGAACTAGGCAGGATATATGACCTTATAGCAGACAAGATGCCCAGTTCTGTGGCTATCCCATTTTTCCAGTTTTGGAAGATATTTATAAACCTGCCAGCAGGAGACCAATGAATTCAATCAGTCCCTAAAAAGGTTCAGAGAGAAAATATAGGGTCTCCTTGGATATGACAGGTCTTTTTTCTTATTTGACTGCTGATCCAGCTGCAGTCTGCCCAGCGGCCTCCTCAAGTAAAAGTCCTTGGCTTCATCTAATCTAATGCCCATTGATAAACAAGGAACATAGTTAGATCTTCAGGGAAGAGGATGTCTCTTTCTAGTAATCTAGGCATTAGAATGTTAAATTATCAAGGCTGTATGTGGAAATGCATTTTAAAATGTGCATACAGTTTGGATAATTTTGCAGCATCCTTACATGCAAAGCAAAAGTCTTATATAATTGAAATTATTTCTAATGACTCAGGTTTCTGGGTTTTGAAGCATGCTTTGAGAGATGTGCTTGAATGTGCAGATACAGTCTGGGCAAATGCTGCTTCTGTTGTTGTATTAAGATGGTATGCTTGATTACATAATCAGAGCTTCTCTGATAATGTAAAAGCTGAAATTTTTGTCTAAGACAATGGCTTTTGCAAACAAATCTTGAGAGGATACACTTGGAGACCCATTCTAGATGTGTCCTTTCTAAAAACCTTTGTAAAAGTTCAAAAATTCAAAATGCTAACCTTACAGTTGGTCCTAGAATTGATTTCAGACCACTGATTCATGGTGACTCTAGATCTCAAGGACGTTTATCATCATAGTCCTATTGCTCCCAATTTCAGGATACGTTTGAGATTTGCTGTGTCTGGCTTGCATTTATTTATTTTTGGGTCTATATTACAAGCTCGAAAGCTGAAAAGAGCAAATGCTCTTTGATCAAGCTGTAAATATCGAATGTACTAATTAGCGAAAACACAGAACAGCGATGTCTTTCCCAGGGAAAAAAAATCGCTGCTCCACAAAAAAAAAAAACAAATGCAAACATTACATAAAGTGGGGAGCTTCGCCCACCACATCCCCCTACTTAAATATACCAACTTTGAGATCGCACCACAGTACAGGAAATGGCAACCTCACAAAAATGGCCCAGTGATTTAAAATCACTGTTCCGCATCTTCGCTATTTAGTACGTTTGATATTTATAGCTCGATCAAAGAGCATTCACTCTTTTAACTATTTAAACTTCTGATATAGATCCTCTAGTTACTGTATTACCCTTTGGGCTATCTAGTGCACCTCAAGTTTTTGCAAAATGTCTTACCTCTGTGGATTCCTACACCAGAACTCTATGCATCTGCATTTTTCCTTATTTAGATAACTTACTGATTTGTCTAGATTATGTATCCAGATGCTTGGAATCTGTAGACAATGTTGCATCCCTCCTTTCACACCTAGGCTTTAAACTAAACCTTCAAAAGTCCTTCCTCACACCCTCTAATAAATGCTTTCCTGGGGTGTAGGATAAACACAGTAAAAAGGTCAGCCTTCCTGCTAGAAGACAAAGTTCTGACCTATCAGGGAATTTACTTGGAATTCTCTCTTCTAGATGTGGCCTCAAAATGACAGTTTCTCAAAAATCTAGGCCTCATTGCATCAGTGATTTTCATGATATTACTAGCCAAACTACACGAGAAAAAATTACTGCATTTGAAGAATAGTCTGAACACCACCTTCATCCCTTTGATTTCAAGTTACTAGTACTGGGATTTGTGAAACAGCAACTGCAGTTATGGAGGGATCAACTGTTTCTGAATCCAGAATGCCATACTTCTCTTAAGATCCCAGTCCAATCTGTCCAGAATGACTCTTCAGATTTTGCATGATAAGCAGTATACATGGCAGTTCAGGTGTAAGGCTTGAGGGGTCCTCAGGACATAAAAGAGATGTCAGCAGTTATTCATGCCTTAAAAGGTCTTTACCACTTATGGACCCAGGGTCCTCTTCTAGGTGTCAGAGCCATCAAGGACATGATGTGGCATCTGAATAACTAAGGGGGTACAAGATCATACCTTCTTTACTGGCTGGCAGTAATGGCCTGGGAGCTGTGTCTACATCATTCACTTACTCTTCAGGCCTCATACATTCTTCCCGATTAAAACACAGTAGCAGATGAACTAAGCAGATCCAGGACAGACTCTCACAAGTGGGAGCTCCATGTAGAAGTCTTCCAGGACTTGATCCTGTTGTGGGGAACACTAAAAATAGATCTGTTTGTTTCTTTCCAAAACAGAAAATTGAAAACATTCTCTTCAAGACATCCTTGCAGCCTCTTCCCAAAACAGAAAATTGAAAAAAATTCTCTTCAAGACATCCTTGCAACCATGCTTGGAAGACAGACACTCTATCATTCCCATGGTTGGGCATGTTCTTGTATGCAGCATTCTTAGCTCACTCAAACCTACATCATGGGGTGCGTTACTTCTTTCGGCACCTCCAGTACCATTCTCTGATAACAAAGCTTCCCCTCCACACCTATGGCCTTACAGAGTGCTCTGACACTGAATAACCTTTTTCTGTGTTATTTAAAATTTTATCAAAGCACAAACACAGCCACATCGTTCCACGATAGTGTATTTAGACAGCAATAAAAAAAATTATCCCCGGGATTCATGAAGCTTGCACCAGGCGCAGGCATAGCGTAGGCGGTATAATGCCAAATATGGCCGTCGAGCGATTCAGGTACGATCTAATTCCACGTGCACTACCGGAGTACGCCAGAACTGCGCAGCCCCCAGCGTAGGTATGCTAATCACCCCATGTGCAGTGTCGCACCATGCAAATGAAGGCATATAGTGATTCATGAAGTGGTGCAGGCGTAGCATAAGCCCACGGAAATGTAAACCAAAAAATACGGTTTACAGTTTCCCAAACAGAAAATCGGAGCTATGGAAGAGGGCCAGACCCAGGTATCACAACGTTAACATATGCCAATGGTGAAATACACAGCCAATGGCATAAGAAAAGATGCACAACATGTAAATAACAACATTTAATGTCATGTCCACAGTAACGCACAGCACAACCGCAGGGCATGTGTGCGGAAGCTGTAACATAAAGAAATTATATAAAAATGTCATAAAATCGCAATGTAATAGAAATCAGGTTTACAGCATAATACACAATGGTAGGCATGGAACACCACAACCAAGGTGCAAGGGTTGCTAAGGGCCTGCGATAGTGTTCGGCACGGTAACTATGAATTAGTAGTCAATGCCATGCAAATGATGCAGATAATACTGAATCGCAAATGTCCCGCCGGATGAAGGTTGTACCATATGGCGCAGTGGTATAACACCGAGGAGTGGCTCAGAGGAGATACATGACATCAGCAGAGGGGTGTGCCACCGTAGCAGTAAGCACATTGGAGCAATGTAAATCTGGCCTGTCTGTTGCTAAGCAAAGCTGCAGGACAGGGGTGGGGAGGAAGGTATCGAATCGTTTAGCTGAGAGCACACATGGTGCCCAAAAGAGCATGTGTACAAGGATGAAAATGTGCCCGAAACCCAGTAATCGGACGCACGCACCGCAAACAATAGCAGAAACAGGAAGGTCACGGGAAGAAAAGAAGGAAATGCGGAAGTAGGGTAATTGGAGTACTAATGAGCAATTAACACCAATCAACCCACGAAGGCCAATCGACGGCAGCTGACAAGTCTGCTTGCAGAAACCTGCAAAACAGGATAGGGGAGGCATTGGAATGCAAAGAAAGGAGGGGAGGTATTGGATTGCAAAGATAGGAGACCTGACACAGCAGAGCAAAGCAAACCAACAGCAGACCGGCAGTAGCACACATAACGCAAGATATGCCAGGTCCAGGAAAGTACAAATGAAAGTAGGCTGCAGGATGCACGCCAGAAAATGGTAGGTGCAACATGCAGAAATGTAAAGGGAAGGTCAAGAGGTAATCCACAGCAAGCAAATGTAATTCAACACCAAAGGCACTACAATAGTAGTTCCGGCAGTAAAACACATAAGATACCCTGTAGCTACGATTGTACATACACACCCTATGACATCATCGGTGTTCACAGCACAATAGTATAAAGTGTGAAAGCACCCAACACACACCTGTGTATTCCCAAATACTGCACTATAGGTGTAAACACATGGGGAACTTTTAAAATGTACATGTTGGGAGCTGCCATAGCTGTGATTCATCAGCATGTGTTAGAGACTGACGGTGTTGTGGAGGATGATGCCGACAACCACCGCAGGCCTCGGAGGAGAAGGAGAGTGTTCAGACCAAGGGTACCCTACCAGGGGCTACATGACCTGGAGATAGTAGAGCATTACAGGGTGGACAGGGACATCTTACAGCAAATAGTGGAGCTGTGCCAGCCACGCCTGAGAACCAGAAACAACAGAGGGGAACCCATCCCAGTGGACACGAAGGTATGTGTAAGCCTGCGAATACTGGCCACAGGTACCTTTCAAAGGCCAACTGGAAATATAATGGGTATCTCACAGGCATCAGCATCCAGGGTACTACACCAGTTCCTGGATGCCATGTTACCACATGCCAATGAGCAGATATACTTCCCCAGAACTCAGGAGGAGTTGGCCAGCAATATGCGCCACTTCCACCGTGCGGCACACTACCCGGAGTTACTGGGTGCGATAGACTGCACGCACATACAAATCAAGTCACCACCCAGTGAGCAGGGTAGGCGCTAAATAAACCGGAAAGGATTCCACTCCATCAACTGCCAGGTCGTGTACAATGCCCAGGGCATTATCATGGATGTGTGTGCTGGCAGCCCTGGAAGCTACCATGACTCCTATATCTGGCATGCCTCACAGCTGTATCAGGTATTTGTCAGGGGGGACATCCCACATGGCCATCTTGTGGAGGATGCTGGCTATGCGCTGGAGCCGTGGATGATGACTCCCATCAGAAATGCACACACACCCATGCAAGAACGCCATAATGAGGCACACGCGCAAACTAGAATCATCATAGAGCGTGTGTTCGGGATGCTGAAATCACGGTTCCGGTGCTTGGATACATCTGGTGGAGCCTTGCAGTACTCTCCAGGCACGTGTGCCCACATCGTCATAGTATGTGCCATGCTACATAATATGATCCTACGGAAGCAGCTGCAGCAGGGACAAAATGGTGAAGGCCCTCATAGCCCACCACAATTGCCAAGGCCATTACAGGCACAGGGGGATTCAGACCATGAACACACTGTGCCAGCCCCAGTAGGCAGATGGAGGCGTGCCCAATATGCCTATGCCTTGGCAAAGAGGGAATGTATAGCACATACTCTGACAGTGTAGGCCCCTATGGACTGACACCTCTCCACCTGCACACACAGTAAAATGGATGGCACACAAATATGACCACCTGTAAATTGTAATGTATAGGTGGCCCAATGTGTGACTCCTACATAGGCAGCCCTCAAACATTGCAAACACAACAGCCAGTGGAACACGGAATGCCACCACCTGAACAGTACATGAGCCGTACAGCATATGGTGGTGCTGTGTGCCTGTCACGTTCCCTGCCAGATACATATATATATATATATATATATATATATATATATATATATATATATATATATATATATATATATATATATATATATATGTACACATATGCATATATATAATACAGATAGAAAGGGCAATAGAGGGATATATGGTGATATAGATGGATTCAGCGATATCTGTAAATATAATAGATAGTTCAACGACATTCATAACACCTTGGAGGTACAAATAAATAGGATACCACCAACCATGGAATGTGTAACATACCGACATGCATAACCACAAGGCTGAAAGACTGATAGAACACAGTACCGGAACAGTACATCCGCGAGTAATAGTATGATGATATGAAGGGACAGTTAGTCACCGCTGCCGGTGTTGCGGTCCATGTAGGTACTGTGTTCCACTGTGTCTGTGAGTGCTGTAGTCTGTGTAAGTGTGCATTGAGGGTGCTGTGTGCGTCTCTGTGTGACTGTAATGTGTGTGTGTGTCCGCAACATGTGTTTGTTAGTGCCAAGTCAGAGGCAGATCAGTACGGTAGGTGTGGGTATAGCTAGCCATAGGCATACGGTTACTACCTGTCCCACAGTAGGAGGGACAGCCCCACCCTGGGCAGGTGTGTCCTGACATAAAACAGTACAAAGGGCAAATGTCTGAGATGGTAGGACATAAATATGTCCCATATATAATGTAACAGTCGTATTTAATAGTTATGCCTGTATGTAAGAAACGTAAATGTTACATGCAATATGATAAGTAGCCAAAGTCACACAACAATAGGTATGTAGTGAGGATAAAAGTATGTGCTAACCTGTGTACTGACCGTGGCTATGTGTTGGCCTGTAAACACCGCTGTGTGTCCCGCAAGTGTCCAACAATGACCATATGAAAAGGTGGCAACCCATGGCAAACAGGCTCTTTTAACAAGACAACCACAATGACTGCAAATATGTGGGACAGAAATACAAGGGATAGCTGTCACTTACACATATCCCTTGATATATCGCTGCAATTACGGAGGTATACAAGTAGAAAGCTCACCTGCAAATGATATAGACACCAATTAACAACAGCCGAACATACAATCCCATAACATAAGTCTACTAACTGTTAGCTCTCTAGTTAGGGACGGAGCCCACACACATATATACGGATTATGTAGAAATGCAAGGCCCACACACCTGTATATGCTACGTACACCCACCGACATCCCCCACATTAGAAACTAAAGCAATACAGACTGTAATAGCAGCACAAACATCCAGTCAGTCAATTACATCTGCAGAACACTCAACATACCGTGTGAGAGACACAATTAAAGGCGTCATTCAAAATTGCAGGCATTGTATAATGGAACAAACAGCCTTGTTACAGGTTTTGTTTGCAATACTCCGTTATCAGACGTTGGGATGACAGGTACACCCACATGATGAACCAAATACTCTACCTGTCATACACAATCCACGGGGGACATGAATCCAAACTATACTTGTCTCCATGCATAGCAGTTGCAGTTACACATAACAAAACACAATACAGACCGTCTCCCCGAAGGTAGGGCAAATAGGCAACGCCCAAGTGGAGAATCCAATTATACCCCACTGTTGCCACGTAATTGGTGAATGGAGTAGCTGCACAGCTGATATGCAAGTAATTAGTCACTCAGGAACACCAATTGGCGGGATGAATCCACATGTTACAGGTATCGACGTATATAAGGATGACTTGCCAGACATTCAAACCGTATGCTCATACCGAATACCAGTTGAAACACTGTGAGAGAGATAGAAACGAAACGCCATAACGACAACAAGGTATGTAGAACGGCCGATATGTAAGGTTATGTATAGCATGATCTGTATTAATTAGTTTTACTGTATGTATAGCCTGGTTTGCATTAATTAAACGTGTCTGCAATGCATAAAGTGGGGAAAGGTATTTATGTAGTGATGTCTTGCTGAGCATACTAACGCTTGTAGAAACTGTGCGTCCAGCAGTGGGACACAAGGTGCACAGCACAGACACCACAAGGGATGCAACATGAGGGCCTTAAACAGAACAATTCCATACAACCCGCCGTCAGTGGTAGGGTATGTCCAACAAGGACGTGCCATAGCAGGGGATAGTAAATGTTGATAAACTGTCACAGCACGCATGTGTATGGGCATATAACATTAATGACATATGTAAGGTGGTCCCGCTGTGCAAGTATGCTTTGCATTATAGGATACTATGTGAAATATGTGTAATGTATAGTATTATAGGTAGATATGACAGCTATTCTACACAGCATAACAGGCATATCATGCATACCACAGGTATTGTCTATTGGTATGTACAATAACAGAATGCATATGGCTTGTAGGTATGGGACATTGTAATAGCATGATAGCTAATCTAAATGGAAGGGCTACCAAGTAACAATGCACAAAGGACATGTAATAGCTTCACAGGTGCATAGTGGGGTACTATGCAGTCTGGCAAGTCCATGTGTAAGCACAACTACAGTGTTCACACTAGTGGCACCTCTCTAGGGTAGTGCCAGTGAACAGCAGAGCCAGGTGTCACCTGCACCTCTGCACAGTACAGCCACTGCAGTGATCCCAGGCTTACATGTGTCTCCCAACCACCAAGGGAGGTATCACATGAACAGTGCTACTGAGTGTCCCTGAGTGATGTACATAGGACTTATGTTCCAAAGCATGGTGAGTGTCCAGTTTGGGAATGTAACCCACAAGCACATCCCACTCTTTGCGGCGTGTGTGCACATATCCATGAGCATGTTGCTCACAGTGGCCTCTGCTTATGTCGCGTATGAGGAGTATATCCATTAATAATGTTGTGGACACGGGCCCTGTCTGATCAGCAGAGGTCACCTCTGAGTATGTAGTATGCAGATGTGTACAGATGTGGTGTCCGTAGTGCAGCCGCATATTTAAACTGTCAGAGCTCAGTAAACGTCATGGCGTGTTAATGTTGTGGCATGTAAAGCAGTAGCTGTTGTGTAAGGTACACCCTAAATGGGGTGGTGTACCCTTGAATGTGTGTAGATGTCTTGAGTTCAGAGGTACAATGGGTGCCTATGTACCAGCTACACACCCAGTACAGATAGGTGTGGCCACGTAGAAGGATATCCATGCCACAGTGGCAATACGGTAACCACAGGAGTGGGTGCGACATATGTGTGTACTGCAAACATGTACAATGTGATATGTATGTAGGGGACTACCATCCATGTGATAGTCAGTGGGTGAATGGTGTAATGCAAGGGTGATGTGCATGCACCTTGTGTCATGCAGCTTGATGCCATGATAGTCATATTATGTATCTGTCACAGCGACACCCATATGGTTGGGGTCAGTATCAGCTGGTGGAGCAATCATGGCACTTGGTTTGCTGGGGTTTGAAAGCTAGGCAGGGAAAGTCCCCTGTGCTAGCCTGTTCCACAGGGAAGCATATACTGAACATGAGGGGCCCTATGACTGAGGACCGTGGTATGCCAAATGTACCTGACATGTAGTAGGTATTATGGTATGCTTGCCTCACTGTGTGTCCTGTCCATGAGCCACATAGCATAACATCCTGAGACACAGGGTACGATGTGCAGGTGGATGTGTATGTTGTCAATACCAGAATGGGGAATGGTGCTGAAAGGCAATGAGAGGACAATGTAGGATGTGTGGACTCCCGTACCATCAGCAACTGCCCTGGTAACTGTATGAAAGGAGTCCACCATGTGTAGGGGCCATGCTCTGGCCCTAACAAGCCCAACCCAGGTGGCAGCAAAGGACGGGAGCCCAACAATGTCTCTGTGAATGACGTCCTTGATGATGTGCCCCATAGCCATGCAGAAAAGTCCAGTCAGGTGTGTAGGACTATAGTCCCACTCGTGCATTGTGGTGCCACCTGTGTGTAGTGTGATAAATGCTGCTGTGTGCCATTCAGGGGCTACAATGTCTGAAACAAGGCTATTACTGAATATGGTGGCCTAGTGGGGAGACATGTAATTCAGAGGTTGGTGGACATCACAGTCTGGGACGTTGGAAGGTGACATGGGGCCAGTGTCCTAGGACATATAGAGTGTAGGTCAGTACTGTGTAGGTGTGACCACAGGGACACCACAATGTTCATGTATGGATTGCGGCCCTGTAGTGAGTGAGAGGGTGTAATGTCAGCATTGAATCCATCCTCCGGCATGTTGCCAACAACACCTGGGTCTGCAATATTCCTGAGTGACTGTTGTATGTGACAGCAGATGTGGGTGTTGCCATCGACTACTGACATACCACCATAATGCCTGGTGGTACACCCTGTAATGTGTGGCAGTCATGTTTACATAGCTAGTCTTGGATTATGTGATGAGGGACCCTGTGGCCCCACCACGGCTGACCAGTGAGCCACCCCACACATGGGAATGTACACCACTGTGCAACAGCCTACACCTGTTGTTGTACATGATATGTCCATGGAACATGATCACCAGGGTGGCGTCTGTTATCTGGTGTGTACCATCATGGCTCTGTGTGGAATAGCATGATCCATGCAGTTGTGTACATGCTAATGAAGTGCACTGGGGTATGTGTCAGCATTTGTATGTGCATTGTCCATCTGCACGGGTGTCATGATGTTAACAACTGCTGTCAGCAGACGTCTGTAGTAGGTGTTGTAGTACTCATGTACTGTGTATGCTGTGATGGGTGTGGTGCCGGGATGTGGCTAACAAGGTTGATTAGCATATGTTCAGAATCCACCAATGAGGGGATAACCCCAGGTGTGTAACACCAGTCACATGGTGGTAGTGTTCATGCCAAGGGTAATGTAGGTCTTGGAGGTGGTGTGTATGGGTTGATCCAGCAGAGCGGAGGGTATGACTCATGGATGTGTCGGTACATGAGTGGCTATCCCAGTGAAGTGTGGGGTAGTGTCAGTCACACATCAGTAGTAGCTGTCTGAGGCCCACTGTCCAATATACCAACATAGAAGATATGTTACCCGTGGGGTATGATGTTGACTCTGTCACTTGTTACAATGTGTATAGCGGTCCCGGACACAGTTAGTTGCAAGTGGAGCACCTCTGATGCAGGTAACTTGCCAGGATGTGTGCAAAACATAGTGGTATATGGGAACCCCTCAACTGTGGGTATGCCGGTCCAGGTATGTGCCTGAAAGGTATGGTCTGTCTATAACCTGTCATTGCAGGTGTGCTCTGCAGAGCCTAGAGGCAGGTCCCAGTCACTGCAGAGATGTTTGAGTGATGCATTATAAGGTGTGCCTTGCCTGCGTGCGGCACAGAGGAAGATACAAGCATTGTGTCACATGACCCCATGTCGTGCCTGCCAGTTCCCGTCCTGCCGGTGACAGTTATTGGAAACTGTGCAAGACAGGCAGTATAGAAGCAGCAAGAGCCTTACATGTGAGCTGTACTCCCAGGGCTGACAGGTGCAAGTCATCTGTGCCACAGCATTGTGTTTGACCAGGTCAGTCAAAGCAGACAGATACCAGATGCCTGTGGAATGACAATAGGAGCATAGGCAACTGTTGAAGTGACACAGTCGGTCATTGTACAGTGGTATCGTGTCTGGACGAATGCAAAATGCTCCCCAGGGCTTGGCCCACACCCTCAGGCCTATAAGACTGGTGAGCTATTGCATGTCCCTGCACACGTAGTCTGTGCAGTGGCATCACAGGGCAGTCACACTAACATGGAGAATGACAGTCATATCGTACCTGATGAGGTGTGGCATGGGTGCATAGGTTATGTTGCAGAAGCAGTTACCCGACAGCAAGATGTAAGCGACTAACGCCATGTGTAGCCTGCTGTGTGGAACTGCAGTGTGACTCCCTACAGAGTCATCTATGACTGGTGTGTTGTGAATGTTGTAACTCACTATTGGCTGTATGTGATGGGCACACATGAGTCTGTGGGCTATAAGCTGGTGATGTTGTCTTCCATGATGGGGGCTACCTCTGGTGCCTACAGTGAGTATGGAGACGTACTGCACAAGTTGTCCTCGTAGGTGTGGCCAGTGGTGTATCTCATGTGAGACTATGTGATGAGTGGGGTGTGTTGTGAATGTTACACATCCCCAAATGACTGTCATGACAACATTACCCCCAGCCATAGCTGTCAACCTCCTGTCCCCAAACTGAGGAACATTAGCCATCATACTGTGTGACAAATGGGCAAAACGTGGAACACTTACAACTGACTTACTAACAGCTTCAACTAGGAAGGGCATATGATGGCTAAAATAGGCTGGTTTTACGTATAAAGAAGATATTCTAATGAATTAATATGATTCCCATATATTTAGCCATGGCTAGCAGGTAAACAATTTCCAACAATGAATGTGTGACAGACCCTTCCAATGTGGAACCTTGAGGAACATGCACCTTTTAGAACCCCGAATGAGGTACGTTCCTTGTAATGAGGAGAAAGCTCACCTGCAAATGATATAGACACCAATTAACTTAACAGCCCGAACATACAATCCCATAACATAAGTCTACTAACTGTTAGCTCTCTAAGTTAGGGACGGAGCCCACACACATATATCACCGGATTATGTGGTGAAATGCAAGGCTCACACACTCTGTATATGCTACCTGACCCGCACCCACCGACTTATCCCCACATTAGAAACTAAAGCAATACAGACTGTAATAGCAGCACAAACATCCAGTCAGTCAATTACATCTGCAGAACACTCAACATCACCGTGTAGAGACACAATTAAAGCGCGTCATTCAAAATTACAGGCATTGGTATATTGGAACAAACAGCCTTATGTTGGCGGCAGGTTTTGTTTTATGGCAACTCTCGTTATCAGACGTTGGGATGACAGGTACAATCTGCACTATGATGAACCAAATACTCTACCTGGTTCCTTAGCACATAAATCCACGGGGGACATGAATCCAAACTATACTTGTCCTCCATGCATAGCAGTTGCGTTACATAACAAAAACTTCAATACAGACCGTCTCTCCCCGAAGGGTAGCAACAGGCAAATGGCCTTAAAGTGGAGAATCCAATTATACCCCATCAAGGTTGCCACGTAATTGGTGAATGGGTGCCGCAACGAAAGCTGATATGCAAGTAATTAGTCACCTGCAGGAACACCAATTGGGCGGGATGAATCCACATGTTACAGGTATCACGGCAGTATATAAGGGATGACTTGCCAGACATTCCAAACCGTAGATGCTTCATACCCGGATACCAGTTAAACACTGCTAGCAGAGAGAGATAAGAAAACCAAAACGCCCATATACTTGCGACAAGCAACGAAAAAGTATGTAGAACGGCCGATATGTAAGGTTATGCTATGGCATGATCTGTATTAATTAGTTTTACTGTATGTATAGCCTGGTTTGCATTAATTAAACGATGTCTGCAATGCATAAAGTGAGGAGAAAAGGTATTTATGTAGTGATGTCTTGCAAGGAGCATACTAACGCTTGTAGAAACTGTGCAGCCCAGCAGTGGGACTACAAGGTGCCACAGCACAGACACCACAAGGATGCAACATGAGGGCCTTAAACAGAACAATTCCATGGCAACCACCCTTGCCGTCCAGTGGTAGGGTACATGTCCAACAGGACGTGCTAGCAGCAGGGGTAGTAAATGTTGATAAACTGTCACAGCATAATGCCTGTATGGGCATATAACATTAATGACATATGTGGGGCGTGGTCCGCATGTTACAAGTATGCTTTGCATTATAGGATACTATGTAAATATGTGTAATGTATCAACAAGTATTATAGGTAGATATGACAGCTATTCTACACATAACAGGCATATCATGCATACCACAGGTATTGTCTATTGGTATGTGCAATAACAGAATACATATGGCTTGTAGGTGTGGGACATTGTAATAGCATGATAGCTAATCTAAATGGAAGGGCTACCAAGTAACAATGCACAAAGGACATGTAATAGCTTCACAGGTGCATAGTGGGGTACTCATGCAGTCTGGCAAGTCCATGTGTAAGCACAACCACAGTGTTCACACCAGTGGCACCTCTCTAGGGTAGTGCCAGTGAACAGCAGGGCCAGGTGTCACCTGCACCTCTGCACAGTACAGCCACTGCAGTGATCCCAGGCTTACATGTGTCTCCCAACCACCAAGGAGGTATCACATGAACAGTGCTACTGAGTGTCCCTGAGTGATGTACATAGGACTTATGTTCCAAAGCATGGTGAGTGTCCAGTTTGGGAATGTAACCCACAAGCACATCCCTCTTTGCGGCGTGTGTGCACATATCCATGAGCATGTTGCTCACAGTAGCCTCTGCTTGGCGTCACAGATGAGGAGTATATCCATTAATAATGTTGTGGACACGGGCCCTGTCTGATCAGCAGAGGTCACCCTGAGTATGTAGTATGCAGATGTACAGATGTGGTGTCCGTGCAGCCGCATATTTAAACTGTCAGAGCTCAGTAAACGTCATGGCGTGTTAATGTTGTGGCATGTAAAGCAGTAGCTGTTGTGTAAGGTACACCCAAAATGGGGTGGTGTACCTTTGAATGTGTGTAGATGTCTTGAGTTCAGAGGTACAATGGGTGCCTATGTACCAGCTACACCCAGTACAGATAGGTGTGGCCACGAGAAGGATATCCATGCCACAGTGGCAATACGGTAACCACAGGAGTGGGTGCGAGCATATGTGTGTACTGCAAACATGTACAATGATATGTATGTAGGGGACTACCATCCATGTGATAGTCAGTGGGTGAATGGTGTAATGCAAGGGTGATGTGCATGCACCTTGTGTCATGCAGCTTGATGCCATGATAGTCATATTATGTATCTGTCACAGCGACACCCATATGGTTGGGGTCAGTATCAGCTGGTGGAGCAATCATGGCACTTGGTTTGCTGGGGTTTTGAAAGCTGGGCAGGAAAGTCCCCTGTGCCAGCCTGTTCCACAGGGAAGCATATACTGAACATGAGGGGCCCTATGACTGAGGACCGTGGTATGCCAAATGTACCTGACATGTAGTAGGTATTATGGTATGCTTGCCTCACTGTGTGTCCTGTCCATGAGCCACATAGCATAACATCCTGAGACACAGGTGCATGTGCAGGTGGATGTGTATGTTGTCAATACCAGAATGGGGAATGGTGCTGAAAGGCAATGAGGACAATGTAGGATGTGTGGACTCCCGACCATCAGCAACTGCCCTGGTAACTGTATGAAAGGGAGTCCACCATGATGTGGGGGCCATGCTCTGGCCCTAACAAGCTCCAGGTGGCAGCAAAGGACGGAGCCCAACAATGTCTCTGTGAATGACGTCCCTTGATGATGTGCCCCATAGCCATGCAGAAAAGTCCAGTCAGGTGTGTAGGACTATAGTCCCACTCGTGCATTGTGGTGCCACCTGTGTGTAGTGTGATAAATGCTGCTGTGTGCCATTCAGGGGCTACAATGTCTGAAACAAGGCTATTACTGAATATGGTGGCCTAGTGGGAGACATGTAATTCAGAGGTTGGTGGACATCACAGTCTGGGACGTTGAAGGTGACATGGGGCCAGTGTCCCAGGACATATAGAGTGTAGGTCAGTACTGTGTAGGTGTGACCACAGGGACACCACAATGTTCATGTATGGATTATGCCCTGTAGTGAGTGAGAGGTGTAATGTCAGCATTGAATCCATCCTCCGGCATGTTGCCAACAACACCTGGGTCTGCAATATTCCTGAGTGACTGTTGTATGTGACAGCAGATGTGGGTGTTGCCATCGACTACTGACATACCACCATAATGCCTGGTGGTACACCCTGTAATGTGTGGCAGTCATGTTTACATAGCTAGTCTTGGATTATGTGATGAGGGACCCTGTGGCCCCCACCACGGCTGACCAGTGAGCCACCCCACATGGAATGTACACCACTGTGCAACAGCCTACACCTGTTGTTGTACATGATATGTCCATGGAACATGATCACCAGGGTGGCGCCTGTTATCTGGTGTGTACCATCATGGCTCTGTGTGGAATAGCATGATCCATGCAGTTGTGTACATGCTAATGAAGTGCACTGGGGTATGTGTCAGCATTTGTATGTGCATTGTCCATCTGCACGGGTGTCATGATGTTAACAACTGCTGTCAGCAGACGTCTGTAGTAGGTGTTGTAGTACTCATGTACTGTGTATGCTGTGATGGGTGTGGTGCCGGGATGTGGCTAACAAGGTTGATTAGCATATGTTCAGAATCCACCAATGAGGGGATAACCCCAGGTGTGTAACACCAGTCACATAGTGGTAGTGTTCATGCCAAGGGTAATGTAGGTCTTGGAGGTGGTGTGTATGGGTTGATCCAGCAGAGCGGAGGGTATGACTCATGGATGTGTCGGTACATGAGTGGCTATCCCAGTGAAGTGTGGGGTAGTGTCAGTCACACATCAGTAGTAGCTGTCTGAGGCCCACTGTCCAATATACCAACATAGAAGATATGTTACCCGTGGGGTATGATGTTGACTCTGTCACTTGTTACAATGTGTATAGCGGTCCCGGACACAGTTAGTTGCAAGTGGAGCACCTCTGATGCAGGTAACTTGCCAGGATGTGTGCAAAACATAGTGGTATATGGGAACCCCTCAACTGTGGGTATGCCGGTCCAGGTATGTGCCTGAAAGGTATGGTCTGTCTATAACCTGTCATTGCAGGTGTGCTCTGCAGAGCCTAGAGGCAGGTCCCAGTCACTGCAGAGATGTTTGAGTGATGCATTATAAGGTGTGCCTTGCCTGCGGCACAGAGGAAGATACAAGCATTGTGTCACATGACCCCATGTCGTGCCTGCCAGTTCCCGTCCTGCCGGTGACAGTTATTGGAAACTGTGCAAGACAGGCAGTATAGAAGCAGCAAGAGCCTTACATGTGAGCTGTACTCCCAGGGCTGACAGGTGCAAGTCATCTGTGCCACAGCATTGTGTTTGACCAGGTCAGTCAAAGCAGACAGATACCAGATGCCTGTGGAATGACAATAGGAGCATAGGCAACTGTTGAAGTGACACAGTCGGTCATTGTACAGTGGTATCGTGTCTGGACGAATGCAAAATGCTCCCCAGGGCTTGGCCCACACCCTCAGGCCTATAAGACTGGTGAGCTATTGCATGTCCCTGCACACGTAGTCTGTGCAGTGGCATCACAGGGCAGTCACACTAACATGGAGAATGACAGTCATATCGTACCTGATGAGGTGTGGCATGGGTGCATAGGTTATGTTGCAGAAGCAGTTACCCGACAGCAAGATGTGTTTAACTAACGCCATGTGTAGCCTGCTGTGTGGAACTGCAGTGTGACTCCCTACAGAGTCATCTATGACTGGTGTGTTGTGAATGTTGTAACTCACTATTGGCTGTATGTGATGGGCACACATGAGTCTGTGGGCTATAAGCTGGCGATGTTGTCTTCCATGATGGGGGCTACCTCTGGTGCCTACAGTGAGTATGGAGACGTACTGCACAAGTTGTCCTCGTAGGTGTGGCCAGTGGTGTATCTCATGTGAGACTATGTGATGAGTGGGGTGTGTTGTGAATGTTACACATCCCCAAATGACTGTCATGACAACATTACCCCCAGCCATAGCTGTCAACCTCCTGTCCCCAAACTGAGGAACATTAGCCATCATACTGTGTGACAAATGGGCAAAACGTGGAACACTTACAACTGACTTACTAACAGCTTCAACTAGGAAGGGCATATGATGGCTAAAATAGGCTGGTTTTACGTATAAAGAAGATATTCTAATGAATTAATATGATTCCCATATATTTAGCCATGGCTAGCAGGTAAACAATTTCCAACAATGAATGTGTGACAGACCCTTCCAATGTGGAACCTTGAGGAACATGCACCTTTTAGAACCCCGAATGAGGTACGTTCCTTGTAATGAGGTACACCTGAGAGCTATGCCCCCAGCACAGCTGCAGAAGTGTATCCCCCACAGGCTGTAGTGCCATATGTTGGGAGGTGAGCATTGAGTGTGTACATGAGACAATTGCTCTATTGTCACATGTACGGCATATACCTCATATAGACAGGCAGTAGCACTGGTACGTGACAGTTGGACATGCCTGTATATACAACCATGTCCCACAGGATATGTGCGTTACGTGTGTACAACAGCTGTTGTACCATAAGCAAGCTGGGAAGTGTAGGACAGCCAGTGTACCTGTGGGAAATGGTGTGGAATGGGTGCTATAGTAATCAATAGCTCATGACATGCTCACAAGATCTGAACAAGTGCCTAGCATGACCATACAATACAGATAGGATGTTGGATAATATCAACCCACAAGTGGTGATGACAGTCATTCAGGGTGGCACCGCACTATAACCCTGCTGAGTATGGTGTGCATGTCCATGAACCAGTAGCACTGTAAATGTTAGCAGTACAGATGTACAGGACAGCACGAATATTTGACTACAAATACCTTTGCATGTCACAGGAGTGTTCCACCAGTGGCCTGTTGACAGACTCACAACTACAAAAGGTGCAACAGTGACATGTGCACAGCACACCAGTGCCAGCTACAGTAGAACAGGGTTAATGTGTTGTACCCCACCCTCATTGTAGCCCATACCACACAGACAAATGTTAGGCATCTGTGTATGTAAGGCTGTGAATGGCCATGACCTATCAGTATAGCTGTGTCAGTGTTGTGAACAACATACAGAATGGGCTGTGTGGGTGAGGTGTGTGACATATGTGCACAGTCTGATGGATGATACCAGCAATGTCACCGCTAGGTGAGCATCCCTGTACCCATAAACTACTACTTAGGCTGTGGTCAACATTATGGACACTGTGTAAGGGATGGTGCTGTGCAGTGCATCCCCCGACTTGGTGACATCTCCAGGCCCCTTAGGTAGTCATATGAGGTACCCATGTCATGTCAGGGTGCCATCCATGAGCACTGAGATCACTGGACAGGCATATACAGCACTGTGGTGACCAATATTGGATCACATACCACCTTTAAGGGCGAATGGCTATGCATGGATGTGCGATACCAGCCTTCACAATCCTCATCTCCACTATGCAGCATGCTGTCTACCTTGCAGAAAGACATTTGCTACACCATGATGATGGACATGCTACATGTCCATATCCTGATCTATAAGACATATGTCATGGACAGCCACCGTCCTAATACTAGGATCGCCACAGGCTGTACAGATCCCTGTGCCATATATGTGGCATACTCCCGCCATACCATGCAACCCTGTCCATCAAAGCTGCACATGTCATCCCAGTCATACATGGTGTGATGGCCGCATGGTAGATGTACTATCAACTGACTGGATCAGTAATGTGGCACTAATGCTATGGTTGATAACCATCCCTGCGAATGTCGTCTGACTAGCCATTGTCCCATGTCTATCACATGTGCAATACAGGCGATCCATGGCAGGATGTTGAACAGTTGTACAATGCTGTGTAGATGTATATGGCAAAACACATGCATGTACAGGTGTCCATGCGTATGTGTGCATTGTCACTGCTCAAGCCCATTACGGCTGTGTCTGTGTTGATATGTGACATATACACAGCATCCAGGTCAACAGCAGTACCGTGGACACATCCAGGCATGTGCAGATAGGTAAGAACACAAGTGCAGGCAAATAGACATGCCCACAGCAAGACAGCATTTACATGGAGTATGAACACTGTAATGAGGTGACACACAAATATGGTGATGATATCCAATGCATAATGGGTGTGACATGTGACACAAACACGTCAGTCGTGTCAGTGTCATGATGCTTTGCAAAGATAACTGTGCAGATGTAGTAGATGTCATAGAAATGTATGTGCAGCAGTATCTCTGTACATCTCTGAAACTGTAACCTGTCACCATCATTATGTCTTACAGATAATGCCCCATACACGCCTCCCAGCATACACCCACCAGGAGGATGATGTCCTCATCCCACAGCTCCATGACAACTATGACTTGTTCAGCCATGTGCCACAGCATGCCCAGCAGCGGGATGACCTGTGGCAGGATCTACGCAGGAGTGTGAACAATGTGGGTGGCCATAACCGCACCTACCAGCAGGTGTGCAGACACTGCACAGACTTGATATGACATGCAAAACAGCGTGCCACTGCAATCGCCAGGGAACAAGTTTGAACAGGTGGTGGGCCACCAACCCAGCCACCACTCACACACACCGAAGTGCTACTTGCCAGTCTCGGGACACCCAGGAAACAGCATCCAGAAACACTAGCTGCCATCGTGGAGGTGGGTGTCTCCCAACCAATGAGCCTGGAGTTGCCTGGTAAGTCAGTACTGCACATATGGCTATTATATCCCATGTAGTTGCATGTGTCACTGTACATTATGTAAAGTAACAACATATGCAAAGTATGTGGACACACATGCTGCATACTACAGTATGTTACGTTGTGTATGCACACATGTGCATACTATATGCTATTACACAGGTGAATGTGTTCACATGCACAGTGCAACCTGTGGCTGTCATACAGTCATGGATAATGTTCATACTGGTGTGTCACCCCTATACAGGTACCTCTGGCGTGCCGCACAGACATGAGTCCATTGCAGGTGAGACTGTCATCAGCATCAGGCATGTTACAGTGTAGATCTATTTGCCATGTGGCCAGTTAACACTTGCACAACTGATGTTTGTTCCAGTCATGATATGCAGGTCGCACCACCCTTCATTCACACATGCCACCCATGTGCAATATATACAAACGTAATGATACACCGACTTGAAACCACAGTACTTGTCATTGCGACATGTGTTGTCAGCAGTGCATACAACGGTGGAGGTGTTCTACAATGGAGGCATATGTAGTATGCATTGGAACAACATGTGTGAAATCACACAGTACCACACAGTGAGCTGTGATATGGGCAGCCCACAGGTGTCACCATTGTGTCATATGCCCCTGCATTGGGTGCACATATTGTGATGTGCCACCTGACATGTCCCAGACATGTAGTGTTCTGTCTGCAATATTGTCACATGATCGCATGACCTATACCCCACATACCAAACATACAACCTGTTGTCTGCATAGCCCTGTGGATTGTGACATATCTGACATCTATGGGTGTATGTCATATGGGACAACACAGACATGTGAGATAGATGCCCATCACACACAACTGGCCAACACATGTGCACACATGGCCATGGGGGATGGCCAGAGACATGTAGCCACACAGTACTTGGGATGTGTATACACCCTGTTGCACATTGTCCACACATGGTCCAATTATAGCCTTAGTTGACCGATTATACAGTTGATGTGGTACACTGGACAACCTAAAGCCTGTGCACAGCTACTGGAGGTGTCACTGAAGTCTACCATATACGATCTGTTGAACATCACGACTGTGTTGCAGTTATGGCTATGCAATGTATACATATTATGCATTCTACAGCAACATAGATGCCTCATGTTGACATGCAATGGCACAGTGTCTGTACTTCACACTGTATAGCAATGTAGACGGCTCACACTACCCTCCCATGCTCATGCACATTTGCTAAACATGCATTCTATCTGTAGGGCATACACACAACACTGCAATGTGAAGCCCATTATGATGCTGTACATGTGGCAGGACACCATTGTGTCAGACATGTATGCATTTTAATGCACATGTCAGCAGATTACATGTCAAGGTCATGTCAGCCATGTGTATTGTTATCCTGTTCTGGGCCACATGGTGTATCACGGGGATGCATGCATACTACCATGATTGTGTGAACTGCATGGCTACTGATATGACACCTGCTTGCTGTAGTGTGCACCCCAGGGAGGTATGCTTACTAACACTATTAATGTCTGAGCTGCATGCCCTCTGCTGTATCGCAGGCATGCTGCATGCCATCTGACAAATCACATGCATGGTGTGTCTTTGTGTGTCTGTGTTTGTGTGTGTGTGTCTGTGTTTGTGTTTGTGTGTGTGTGTGTCTGTGTTTGTGTGTCTGTCTGTGTCTGTGTGTGTGTCTGTGTGTATCTGTTTGTGTCTGTGTGTGTGTGTCTATGTTTGTGTGTGTCTGTGTCTGTGTGTGTGTGTGTCTGTGTGTGTGTGTGTGTCTGTGTGTGTGTGTGTGTGTGTCTGTGTGTGTGTGTGTGTGTGTGTGTGTCTGTGTCTATTGTACTTTACAGTATTTCTTTGCATTCACAGGTGATGTAGGTGCGTTACCCTCCTGCGGTCCATCTGATGTTAGTGTCCCCACAAATACTAGCGGTGATGAATATATGCATGAGGTACAGGAAGGGTTGTCAGGGGCTGAATCTGTGCCAATGGTTACCATCCCAGCTATGTCCCCCTCTTCCCCGCACACAGTTCTGCTGCCAACACATACCGCATCACCAGTGGCCATAGAGGAAGGACAGTCAGCGTCTGTTAGCGTGGAACAGGAATGTGTGGTGGCTACAGAAGGTGTGTCTACACACCATGGTGTCAGTGTAATGACTGCAGATGTGCCACACAGGCATGTGGCCGGTGCTGCTCGTAGGAGGACCTCTGGCAGACATGCACCTGCAGGACAGAGCGCAGCAGCTGGTATCACCAGACGCATGTAATGGCGGCACAGGCACATGCTGAATGGCAGAACAGAGAAGGGCAGAGGCTGCAGAGGGCTGCTATCCATACTCTAAATGACAACATCCAGGCATTGGCAAATGCTCAACAGCAGATTGCTAATGTTCTGGATAAGCGATTAGGTGAAATGGTCGGAATCCTTGACCGAGGCATGGCAATCCGAGAGCGGGAGCTGTCTGTGCTGGAACACCTGGTAGAAGTGAGGCGTAGGCCATATGGACGTAGGCCAGCAACACCACCTAGTGTAGGTTGACGTGAGCGTGCCACATCACATGCCCGCTCCCATAGTGCCGGTAGGAGTAGCAGTGCAGCTGGTGCTGCGCTGTGAACACCAGGACACAGCAGGCCATGTGGACATGGCCCTGGACGGTCTCAGCGGGGACATGGTTCCAGCGGACATGTGTCGTTGGACAGTAGCCACTCTGTACCTCCACCTGGTAGTGCCAGTGCAACCCCAGGCAGGCACAGGTCACGTGGCCCTGGACGGACACAGTGAGCTGTACAACCTGCTCTGTACAATCTGGGGCTGTCAATTATACCCTGTGTAGGCCTCACAAATGGCAGAACTGTGTACACACATACAAGCCCACAGCAAATACAACTGTAGGGCTCCACAACATCCACATGCATTCTGCACAGACATGTCCAGTCAACTCACCGGCCCTTACACACACACATGATGTTATCCATTGTTGCAGTCTATGCCCCTGGCAAACATATCACCCTGTGCATATGATGAAGCCTGTGCCGCATCCCTGTCATCCACACCATCAGTGCAGGGTTATGCACAAATATTCTGATGCACAGGGTGAACAGCATAGTGAGAGGTGTATGTAATATTACCTGTGTATGCATAGTGAGGGATGTGTATGTTGCAGTGGTTGTGTGTGAATACTGAGAGATGTGTATGTGACATAGGTTGTGTACTGTTGACATGTACCAGTCATACCATGTAGTGCACGTGCAGCATGCATTGTGATGTGTTCACGGTATGTGTCTCGGTTACATCTGTAGCACCATGTTGGTTGTGATACCTGGTTTCCTCCTATGGTGTACTTGCATGTGCCTAGTAGCAGTGTTTGCAGTCCCCCACATGTAACTGTGAATTACTCACAGGCACGTCTGGCAATATCAGCATGCTACATGTACCCTCAACCTGACTGTTGGACACACCAACATGACACAGATGCCCGCACATATACTGCACCTGGCGATGGTCGGTGCCACAGGCTACACTGGACAGAGACGTGACATACATAGCAGGACACATTACAGGTATGGTGACATGGTGCAGGGGTTGTACACAGCGGCCTGGCCAATGATGATGTCAGGTGTCACTGGGTAGCTGGAGGCCACACTGTGCAGCAGTAGGACTCTGTAACAGTACTGGAACATGGCCACATTCACGGGGTGTACACCACTATAACGCACAACCCATACTCTGCAGGTGGGGACCCTTGCCTATGTGGTCATCACCCTCACAGTACTCTGCACCCACAGGACGTGTCACAGAGAAGGGACATGCACAGGCAGCCAGTATGGCTGGGACCTATGGCATCAACGGGGTAGTGCAATGCATCACCATTACGGGTTAGTCACCACGTGGGGTTAATGATCATTTCCCACCATATATTAGCACACCAAGCATCAGACATACATACAGACACACACACACTGTGGTGACCACACATGTGTATACGGACAGCCGATGTGTGTGATGCACCACACCGGTCGACGTCATGCTTCCCACATTGACGTATGTACAGATCTCTACAACGGTGTACAGGGATCCGTAGCAACTGGGACATATTCCCCGCGATATGTGGCATCTCTGGTCACACATTCAGACACACATGGCAGTGCTGGGAATGATACACCTGCCATATGATGACACGTTTGATAGACATGCAGCGGTATTGATTGCATTATGTGTACCAACGCTATATCTGGCAAATGTGCTGCTATATGCACACGGGAGGTTGTAGGTGTTACAGGTGCCATGTGACATATAGTTGTTAACACCTGACCGCTGTGTATGCATTATGTCAGCACCGTCACATAACAGCGACATAGCTTACTGTTTGCACATGGCATGATAGCATGGTGTGTGACACAACTGTGAGCCACCCCCTACACACATACATCTAGACAGGTGGTTCACCACATTATGTACACACATCCCTCCATACATGCTGTTTGTATGTCACCGTATACAGGTGTCAATGATTAGTCTGCATTGCGTCTGCATGTCGTAGGTAGGTGCAACTATGTTACAGACATTGGCCACTGCACATGCATGGTTGCTGCATGCACAGTACAGATGACACATGTGTCTCCTGTTGCCATGTTTGTATGCATTGCTATTGTTGGACATGTGTTGACATACATAACACATGGACTGTGGTATGATATCACGGGTATCACAGGTGACCAGTACAAGGGTATGTGTCCCAGTCAACACTGCTACCCCCTGTAGTGTGAGCATTCAAGAGTCATGGGCCCACCTCCCATTCACGTGTGTAGCATTGATTAGGCCTGTGTTATGCACGAGGTACATCAAAGGCTATGTATGTATGTGTTGTGGGTGCAGTCCATGCACACATCCACACAATCACATGTATGACATATCCAGACGTGTGTTCATTGGTGTACAGCAACAGTCAGGTGTCACAGCTGTGTAAGGGCCGTGGTATGTCTTGAGCTGACCTGTTCATGTATACTGGTATCATTGCAATGCATAACACCTGTTGGATCCCTGTTGGCACATGTGTACTCTGCACAGCTGGTGTACACCTCTGTACAGCCCAGTGGTCATGTGTCACATGGTGTTGTGGGACCATAAGGCTGTGCAGTGCTGCACCGACGACATGGTGCTGACTTGACAGCTACAGTGTACACTGCAGTGTGTACGTGTGTGACCTGCACCTGTGACAGCTGTGATGGCAGCTGTGTGTGTACAGGTCACTGCATGTGTGACCGCCCTGTGTGAGGCCAGTTATACCTTACTGTGCCCTTCTATACTGTGCCCCTTCTGTGTACACTCCATCTGCATGCAAGACGGCCCTTTGCAACAGCTAAGTGTGTGCATGCCCAGTATGCTGTTGTGTAGATGGACACACAGTACAGTCCATGTAAGCAGTTGTGTAGATAGACACATGGTACATTCCACACTGTGCCCTTCCGTGATTAGACTCCGTGTGCATGCAAGATGGCCCTTTGAAACTAAGTGTGTGAGCATGCCCAGTATGCCGTTGTGTAGATGGACACACAGTACATTCCAAACTGCGCCCTTCCATGATTAGACACCGTGCATGCAAGATGGCCCTTTGCAACTGCTAAGTGTGTGAGCATGCCCAGTACGCCGTTGTGTAGATGGACACAGTACATTCCACTGCGCCTTCGTGATTAGACTCCATGTGCATGCAAGATGACCCTTTTCAACTGCTAAGTGTGTTAGCATGCCCAGTATGCCGTTGTGTAGATGGACACATAGTACAGTCCAAACTGCGCCCTTCCGATTAGAATCCGTGTGCATGCAAGACGACCCTTTGCAACTGCTATGTGTGAGCATGCCCAGTACGCCGTTGTGTAGATGGACACACAGTACATTCCAAACAGGCGTGTGATACTAAGCATGGGCATGGCCATTGCCATCCTGTATAGCCATGGTGGTCATCCAGGCAACAGATGTCCATTTTCAATGTCACGATGGATGCCTACATTGAACACACTGGTTGCTCTCTCAAAGGGTGTACTGTCTGTGGTGCATCCCGTATCTATTTAGTGTTGTAGTGCTCCGTAGATATTTAGTTGGCCCGATGACAGCACTGTCGTGTTTGTGTATGTCTACCTTGGGACAGTAATATGCTTTCAGACTGCCCACGCTCTAAACATTTCCTATCGGCATCTTTGCCTTTGCGGATGATGTCACCCACCTAGAAGTATGCCTCTGGGAGTGCTGTGTTCAGTAATCTCGGTAGCGCGTTCTGTAAATGCGTAATGCTGTAGTGTGTTAAAGTAGTTAGGTGTATGTTCAACTCCTGGCCCTGCCAAGTGTGTGTGTGTGTGTGTGTGTGTGTGTGTGTGTGTGTTTCCAGCTGCCTGGGGGCACAGTAATGCTTTTAGATGCCTCACAACACATACATTCCGTATCGGCGTCTTTGCCTTTGCGGATGATGTCACCCACCTAGAAGTATGCCTCTGGGAGTGCTGTGTTCAGTAATCTTGGTAGCGCGTTCTGTAAATGCGTAATGCTGTAGTGTGTTAAGGTAGTTAGGTGCATGTTCAACTCCCGGCCCTGCCAAGTGTGTGTGTGTATGTGTGTGTGTTTGTATGTTTCCAGCTGCCTGGGGACACAGTAATGCTTTTAGATGCCGCACAACACATACATTCCCTATCAGCGTCTTTGCCTTTGCGGATGATGTCACCCACCTAGAAGTATGCCTCTGGGAGTGCTGTGTTCAGTAATCTCGGTAGCGCATTTTGTAAATGCGTAATGCTGTAGTGTGTTAAGGTAGTTAGATGTATGTTCAACTCCCGGCCCTGCCAAGTGTGTGTGTGTGTGTGTGTGTGTGTGTGTGTGTGTGTGTGTGTGTGTGTGTATTTCCAGCTGCCTGGGGACACAGTAATGCTTTTAGATGCCTCACAACACATACATTCCCTATCGGCGTCTTTGCCTTTGCAGATGATGTCACCCACCTAGAAGTATGCCTCTGGGAGTGCTGTGTTCAGTAATCTCGGTAGCGCGTTCTGTAAATGCGTAATGCTGTAATGCGTTAAGGTAGTTAGGTGTATGTTCAACTCCCGGCCCTGCCAAGTGTGTGTGTGTGTGTGTGTGTGTGTGTGTGTGTGTGTGTTTCCAGCTGCCTGGGGACACAGTAATGCTTTTAGATGCCTCACAACACATACATTCCCTATCGGCGTCTTTGCCTTGGCGGATGATGTCACCCACCTAGAATGCCTCTGGGAGGGCTGTGTTCAGTAATCTCGGTAGCGCGTTCTGTAAATGCGTAATGCTGTAGTGTGTTAAGGTAGTTAGGTGTGTGTTCAACTCCCAGCCCTGCCAAGTGTATGTGTGTGTGTGTGCGTGTGTGTGTGTGTGTATGTGTATGTTTCCAGCTGCCTGGGGACACAGTAATGCTTTTAGATGCCTCACAACACATACATTCCCTATCGGCGTCTTTGCCTTTGCGGATGATGTCACCCACCTAGAAGTATGCCTCTGGGAGTGCTGTGTTCAGTAATCTCGGTAGCGCATTCTGTAAATGCGTAATGCTGTAGTGTGTTAAGGTAGTTAGGTGTATGTTCAACTCCTGGCCCTGCCAAGTGTGTGTGTGTGTGTGTGTGTGTGTGTGTGTGTGTTTCCAGCTGCCTGGGGACACAGTAATGCTAGATGCCTCACAACACATACATTCCCTATCGGCGTCTTTGCCTTTGCGGATGATGTCACCCACCTAGAAGTATGCCTCTGGGAGTGCTGTGTTCAGTAATCTCGGTAGCGCATTCTGTAAATACGTAATGCTGTAATGTGTTAAGGTAGTTAGGTGTATGTTCAACTCCCGGCCCTGCCAAGTGTGTGTGTGTGTGTGTGTGTGTGTGTGTGTGTGTGTGTGTGTGTGTGTCTGTGTGTTTCCAGCTGCCTGGGGACACAGTAATGCTTTTAAATGCCTCACAACACATACATTCCCTATCGGCGTCTTTGCCTTTGCGGATGATGTCACCCACCTAGAAGTATGCCTCTGGGAGTGCTGTGTACAGTAATCTTGGTAGCGCATTCTGTAAATGCGTAATGCTGTCATGTGTTAAGGTAGTTAGGTGTATGTTCAACTCCCAGCCCTGCCAAGTGTGTGTGTGTGTGTGTGTGTGTGTGTGTGTGTGTGTGTGTGTGTGTCTGTGTGTTTCCAGCTGCCTGGGGACACAGTAATGCTTTTAGATGCCTCACAACACATACATTCCCTATCGGCGTCTTTGCCTTTGCAGATGATGTCACCCACCTAGAAGTATGCCTCTGGGAGTGCTGTGTTCAGTAATCTCGGTAGCACGTTCTGTAAATGCGTAATGCTGTAGTGTGATAAGGAAGTTAGGTGTATGTTCAACTCCCTGGCCTGCCAAGTGTGTGTGTGTGTGTGTGTGTGTGTGTGTGTGTGTGTCTGTGTGTTTACAGCTGCCTGGGACACAGTAATGCTTTTAGATGCCTCACAACACATACATTCCCTATCGGCATCTTTGCCTTTGCAGATTATGTCACCCACCTAGAAGTATGCCTCTGGAAGTGCTGTGTTCAGTAATCTCGGTAGCGCGTTCTGTAAATGCGTAATGCTGTAGTGTGTTAAGGTAGTTAGATGAATGTTCAACTCCCGCCCTGCTAAGTGCGTGTGTGTGTGTGTGTGTGTGTGTGTGTGTGTGTGTGTGTCTGTGTGTTTCCAGCTGCATGGGGACACAGTAATGCTAGATGCCTCCAACACATACATTCCCTATCGGCGTCTTTGCCTTTGCGGATGATGTCACCCACCTGGGAATTATGCCTCTGGGAGTGCTGTGTACAGTAATCTCGGCAGCGGGTTCTGTAAATGTAATGCTGTCGTGTGTTAAGGTAGTTAGGTGTATGTTCAACTCGCCCCTGCCATGTGTGTGTGTGTGTGTGTGTGTGTGTGTGTGTGTGTGTGTGTGTGTGTGTGTGTGTGTCTGTGTTTCCTGCCGCCTGGGACACAGTAATGCTTTAGATGCCTCACAACACATACATTCCCTATCGACGCCTTTGCGGATGATGTCACCCACCTAAGTATGCCTCGGGAGTGCTGTGTTCAGTAATCTCGGTGGCGCGTTCTGTAAATGTGTAATGCTGTAGTGTGTTAGGTAGTTAGGTGTGTGTTCAACTCCCGGCCCTGCCAAGTGTGTGTGTGTGTGTGTGTGTGTGTGTGTGTGTGTGTGTGTGTGTATACATATATATATATATATATATATATATATATATATATCTTTGTAATATGTATGTGGATATTAGCACTACTGAATGTGCAGCATTGTCTGTACATGTTCACCTTGGATGTATCTGAATGTGCTATGGCTCTGTGATAGTGCACATACTGTGTGCTGTAGTGATCCTGGGTTATAGTTGTGTAGTGACCAGTTATTTTGTTGCTGGGTATTACAGGGACATTGAAAACAATGATAGTACAGCACCTTTAAACGGTCATGCACATCTCAGCAGCAGTCAGCAGTGGTTATTACTTTGGAGGATGAGTATGGCTCATATAACTATGTTTTAAATGACAATACTATGCAAATCAGGTTAACATTACTGACACCCGTTTATCCACAGGTTGTGATACAGATCCCAAGTATATATGTGTATACATTGCCAGGTGCAGGACTGGACTATGGTTGAATGCATGGAGGGGTGTCCATGTCCAGGAATGACGATCTGTACAGCCTGGCAGGTACAGTCTGCGTCTGTCGCACAACCTCCAGTATATAGCTGACACATGCTGAAACAGTGTACATGCAGAGACACACACATAAAACAAACAGCTAGGGCTAACACATACGCACACACATTGCATCAACATTGGGCCATGCAAAACCTGTTGTCCCTCACACACACACAAATGCATACATGTTGATTGGCTGGTTCACTGACAGGCTCTGGAAAAGAAACTACATACCCTGTGCATATGATGACATCTGTACCTCTTGTAATGTGTAACATTGATGCAGGTACAGACTAACATGGTGCTGATGCACAGGGTGGCTTCATAGCACTGTAATAATATTACAATGTTGTTAACACAAAGTGTGATTTCCTTCTAGGTGTATGTAAGCAGGCATGATACATTACAGCTATGATCATCAATGTAGTATAGTTTACAGCACTGTTAATTCTGAAGATGTATTATCCATCCATGTGCCATTTGACTGATTGTGTAGTATTGGCAGCATGTGTTTCAGAGTGTGCAGTATGTGTGTGATATGTGTAGTACAGATTTACATGTATTTATATGTGAACATGGTGAAGGTGCACTGTCTGCATGTACATGTATAGTGCATACATTGGAATGGTGACATGCCCTGTATTTCACACTGTTAACACTTCATAGTTTCTATTGGTGGCCAGTATGCATTATACTACACATATTGTTGTACTTGTCTACACATGTGTGATTGCTATGGTTTTACGGTGCTGTGGATGATACTGTTACTATCTGTCATAGTTTTGCATTATGGTAGTAGACACGACCTCAACAGTCTGAATAACCAATTGTTATATGATATCTTTAGAACTGACCCACACATGTAGGACACACAGTAGAATGTGGATCCTACATGTACTATCTATACCATTCTGCACTGGTATTGACCGCCACACAGTGCTGGGACCATTACTGTTTGACATATAGCCATGTTAGTTACAAGCAAGAACAATAGGGATATTCCTGTCCACATCTGGGAATTCATACAGTGGCCTAGAATGCATTCTGCACATGACACAGTTAGTCTACACAAGGGTATCATACAGACAGATACGTGTTATCAACCCATGCTGTACAACCTATAAGGCTAAACAGAGTCAGTTATCCACATTTACTACATACTTCACCGACAGTAACACATAGATATTACACCCCAATATGTATAATGAGTAAAAATGTGTACATATAGATATGTGCTATGTCATTTGTCATTTGATATTTGCATTTACAATGGTATTTTGAAGTACATCACTGTAGCGCACATGCAATGAGAGTTCTGCATGCATATCCTCCAAGGTTGTTGTACAACTATGACGAATGTCCATTATTGACATTTTGCTGTGTTTGAACTATTCTGCAGTAATACAAACATTAACAGTCACTCACACTATATATATAAACTGTCATGTGTGTGTGTGTGTGTGTGTGTGTGTGTGTGTGTGGAACACAGATGACCTCCAGGCCAGACAATTCTGGTACATGTAGTTGACAAGTGCTTTAATGCTCCACCAGATGTGTCCAGGCACCAGAACTGTGACTTCAGTGACACAAACACATGCTAGGTAAAGATTCTGTATGTGCATGTGCCTCATTATGGCATTCCTGTTCATGTGTGTGTGCATTTCTGATGTGTGTCATCAGCCACAGTTGAACTGCACATCCGGCATCACCCACTAGGTGACCATGAAGGTTGTCCCCATTGCCAAATGTTTTGTACAGCTCGTCCAGATGCTACATATGGAAGCATTGCAGCTTCCAGGGCATCAACACACATTCATTATTATGGGCTGGCCATCACACACTTACCGCCACTTCATGGAGGGGAAGCCCTTGTGGATGATGTAGGCCCTACCACACTCACTGGCTGGTGCTTTGATGCATATGTGCGTGCAGTGTATTACACAGTACTTAGGGTATACCACTATTGTGTGGAAGGGCATATTACTGCCCAATATCTTACGGAATTGGGATATATACATCATCGCAAACATGTGCTGACATGGCATTCATGAACTGGTGCAGTACCCTGGATGCTGATGTTTGTAAAATCCACATCATATCACCAGTTGATCTCTGGAAGGTACCTGTTGCTAGTATCCCTTAGACCACATACCTTTGTTTCCACTGGGATAGGTTTCCCTCTGTTGGTTCTGTGTGGGACATGGCCTGCACAGATCCACAATCTTCTGCAGGAGGTCTCTGTCCACTCTATAGCTTCTACTATCTCCAGCTCATGTAGCCCCTGGTAGGTTACCCTGTGCCTGCACTCCTCTCCGTCTACTCACTGTGTGATGCTGAGCAAGCATTCACATTGGCACAACCCTCCACATGCTGTGCATATTTTGACGATAATAGCAATGGCAGCCCCTAACATTATGTTGTCTCAGTTAGTTAGCTTTTACAGTTTTCACTTCTCTTAGTATACTACAGTGTTGCAGCGTGTCTGGAGAAAACATGGTGGACTGCTGTTTGTAGAGTTGTATGTGCTGTGCTGTGCTGGCTCACTGTACTGGCAATGTAATATACCAGTCTGATTGTTTTCACCTGCCAGCTGTGGTAGTTCTCCTAGTTAACTTACTGCTATTTGTTTATCTTCCTTTCACTGTTTGTGTCCACAGTGGCGGCGCCACGCGACAGGAGCACAGGTTAGTGAAGTGCATATCCGCTTCCACGCGTATGACACAGGCTTATACATGCGCATAAACACTTACACTGGCTTGCAACACACAACATTACATCGGCTTCAACAATCTTACAGTAGCTTACTCATTCTTCAACTGCACACCGGCTGACACATGCAATAACACATGCTTTGCCGCTGGCTTGTGTCTCGTAATGGGCGCAAACACACTTCACACCAGGTTTGCAAGGAACTTCCAGTGATATCCATGGTGTACACCATCAGTTTACTGACTTTACCTAGGATGAATCATAACACGCCTCTTCCACTGATGAGTCACTGACAGCAGATATGTGACACACTGCCCAATAAGATTATAGTGTTTTACATACGCACACTCATGATGTTACCTATCTTCTAGGGCCATGGAACATGCTAGCCGTGTGCAAAGGTGTGTCTACACACCATGGTGTCAGTGTAATGATCGCAGATGTGCCACACAGGCATGTGGCCGGTGCTGCTCAGAGGAGGACCTCTGGCAGACATGCACCTGCAGGACAGAGCGCAGCAGCTGGTATCACCAGACGCATGTAATGGCGGCACAGGCACATGCTGAATGGCAGAACAGAGAAGGGCAGAGGCTGCAGAGGGCTGCTATCCATACTCTAAATGACAACATCCAGGCATTGGCAAATGCTCAACAGCAGATTGCTAATGTTCTGGATAAGCAATTAGGTGAAATGGTCGGAATCCTTGACCGAGGCATGGCAATCCGAGAGCGGGAGCTGTCTGTGCTGGAACACCTGGTAGAAGTGAGGCGTAGGCCATATGGACGTAGGCCAGCAACACCACCTAGTGTAGGTTGACGTGAGCGTGCCACATCACATGCCCGCTCCCATAGTGCCGGTAGGAGTAGCAGTGCAGCTGGTGCTGCGCTGTGAACACCAGGACACAGCAGGCCATGTGGACATGGCCCTGGACGGTCTCAGCGGGGACATGGTTCCAGCGCACATGTGTCGTTGGACAGTAGCCACTCTGTACCTCCACCTGGTAGTGCCAGTGCAACCCCAGGCAGGCACAGGTCACGTGGCCCTGGACGGACACAGTGAGCTGTACAACCTGCTCTGTACAATCTGGGGCTGTCAATTATACCCTGTGTAGGCCTCACAAATGGCAGAACTGTGTACACACATACAAGCCCACAGCAAATACAACTGTAGGGCTCCACAACATCCACATGCATTCTGCACAGACATGTCCAGTCAACTCACCGGCCCTTACACACACACATGATGTTATCCATTGTTGCAGTCTATGCCCCTGGCAAACATATCACCCTGTGCATATGATGAAGCCTGTGCCGCATCCCTGTCATCCACACCATCAGTGCAGGGTTATGCACAAATATTCTGATGCACAGGGTGAACAGCATAGTGAGAGGTGTATGTAATATTACCTGTGTATGCATAGTGAGGGATGTGTATGTTGCAGTGGTTGTGTGTGAATACTGAGAGATGTGTATGTGACATAGGTTGTGTACTGTTGACATGTACCAGTCATACCATGTAGTGCACGTGCAGCATGCATTGTGATGTGTTCACGGTATGTGTCTCGGTTACATCTGTAGCACCATGTTGGTTGTGATACCCTGGTTTCCTCCTATGGTGTACTTGCATGTGCCTACAAGTAGCAGTGTTTGCAGTCCCCCACATGTAACTGTGAATTACTCACAGGCACGTCTGGCAATATCAGCATGCTACATGTACCCTCAACCTGACTGTTGGACACACCAACATGACACAGATGCCCGCACATATACTGCACCTGACGCATGTGGTCGGTGCCACAAGCTACACTGGACAGAGACGTGACATACATAGCAGGACACATTACAGGTATGGTGACATGGTGCAGGGGTTGTACACAGCGGCCTGGCCAATGATGATGTCAGGTGTCACTGGGTAGCTGGAGGCCACACTGTGCAGCAGTAGGACTCTGTAACAGTACTGGAACATGGCCACATTCACGGGGTGTACACCACTATAACGCACAACCCATACTCTGCAGGTGGGGACCCTTGCCTATGTGGTCATCACCCTCACAGTACTCTGCACCCACAGGACGTGTCACAGAGAAGGGACATGCACAGGCAGCCAGTATGGCTGGGACCTATGGCATCAACGGGGTAGTGCAATGCATCACCATTACGGGTTAGTCACCACGTGGGGTTAATGATCATTTCCCACCATATATTAGCACACCAAGCATCAGACATACATACAGACACACACACACTGTGGTGACCACACGTGTATACGGACAGCCGATGTGTGTGATGCACCACACCGGTCGACGTCATGCTTCCCACATTGACGTATGTACAGATCTCTACAACGGTGTACAGGGATCCGTAGCAACTGGGACATATTCCCCGCGATATGTGGCATCTCTGGTCACACATTCAGACACACATGGCAGTGCTGGGAATGATACACCTGCCATATGATGACACGTTTGATAGACATGCAGCGGTATTGATTGCATTATGTGTACCAACGCTATATCTGGCAAATGTGCTGCTATATGCACACAGGAGGTTGTAGGTGTTACAGGTGCCATGTGACATATAGTTGTTAACACCTGACCGCTGTGTATGCATTATGTCAGCACCATCACATAACAGCGACATAGCTTACTGTTTGCACATGGCATGATAGCATGGTGTGTGACACAACTGTGAGCCACCCCCTACACACATACATCTAGACAGGTGGTTCACCACATTATGTACACACATCCCTCCATACATGCTGTTTGTATGTCACCGTATACAGGTGTCAATGATTAGTCTGCATTGCGTCTGCATGTCGTAGGTAGGTGCAACTATGTTACAGACATTGGCCACTGCACATGCATGGTTGCTGCATGCACAGTACAGATGTCACATGTGTCTCCTGTTGCCATGTTTGTATGCATTGCTATTGTTGGACATGTGTGTTGACATACATAACACATGGACTGTGGTATGATATCACGGGTATCACAGGTGACCAGTACAAGGGTATGTGTCCCAGTCAACACTGCTACCCCCTGTAGTGTGAGCATTCAAGAGTCATGGGCCCACCTCCCATTCACGTGTGTAGCATTGATTAGGCCTGTGTTATGCACGAGGTACATCAAAGGCTATGTATGTATGTGTTGTGGGTGCAGTCCATGCCCACATCCACACAATCACATGTATGACATATCCAGACATGTGTTCATTGGTGTACAGCAACAGTCAGGTGTCACAGCTGTGTAAGGGCCGTGGTATGTCTTGAGCTGACCTGTTCATGTATACTGGTATCATTGCAATGCATAACACCTGTTGGATCCCTGTTGGCACATGTGTACTCTGCACAGCTGGTGTACACCTCTGTACAGCCCAGTGGTCATGTGTCACATGGTGTTGTGGGACCATAAGGCTGTGCAGTGCTGCACCGACGACATGGTGCTGACTTGACAGCTACAGTGTACACTGCAGTGTGTACGTGTGTGATCTGCACCTGTGACAGCTGTGATGGCAGCTGTGTGTGTACAGGTCACTGCATGTGTGACCGCCCTGTGTGTGAGGCCAGTTATACCTTACTGTGCCCTTCTATACTGTGCCCTTCTGTGTGTACACTCCATCTGCATGCAAGACGGCCCTTTGCAACAGCTAAGTGTGTGGGTATGCCCAGTATGCTGTTGTGTAGATGGACACACAGTACAGTCCATGTAAGCAGTTGTGTAGATAGACACATGGTACATTCCACACAGTGCCCTTCCGTGATTAGACTCCGTGTGCATGCAAGATGGCCCTTTGCAACTAAGTGTGTGAGCATGCCCAGTATGCCGTTGTGTAGATGGACACACAGTACATTCCAAACTGCACCCTTCCATGATTAGACACCGTGTGCATGCAAGATGGCCCTTTGCAACTGCTAAGTGTGTGAGCATGCCCAGTACGCCGTTGTGTAGATGGACACACAGGACATTCCACACTGCGGCCTTCCGTGATTAGACTCCATGTGCATGCAAGATGGCCCTTTTCAACTGCTAAGTGTGTTAGCATGCCCAGTATGCCGTTGTGTAGATGGACACATAGTACAGTCCAAACTGCGCCCTTCCGTGATTAGAATCCGTGTGCATGCAAGACGACCCTTTGCAACTGCTAAGTGTGTGAGCATGCCCAGTACGCCGTTGTGTAGATGGACACACAGTACATTCCAAACAGACGTGTGATACTAAGCATGTGGGCATGGCCATTGACATCCTGTATAGCCATGGTGGTCATCCAGGCAACAGATGTCCATTTTCAATGTCACGATGGATGCCTACATTGAACACACTGGTTGCTCTCTCAAAGGGTGTACTGTCTGTGGTGCATCCCGTATCTATTTAGTGTTGTAGTGCTCCGTAGATATTTAGTTGGCCCGATGACAGCACTGTCGTGTTTGTGTATGTCTACCTTGGGACAGTAATATGCTTTCAGACTGCCCACTCTCTAAACATTTCCTATCGGCATCTTTGCCTTTGCGGATGATGTCACCCACCTAGAAGTATGCCTCTGGGAGTGCTGTGTTCAGTAATCTCGTGCAGCGTTCTGTAAATGCGTAATGCTGTAGTGTGTTAAAGTAGTTAGGTGTATGTTCAACTCCTGGCCCTGCCAAGTGTGTGTGTGTGTGTGTGTGTGTGTGTGTGTGTTTCCAGCTGCCTGGGGACACAGTAATGCTTTTAGATGCCTCACAACACATACATTCCGTATCGGCGTCTTTGCCTTTGCGGATGATGTCACCCACCTAGAAGTATGCCTCTGGGAGTGCTGTGTTCAGTAATCTTGGTAGCGCGTTCTGTAAATGCGTAATGCTGTAGTGTGTTAAGGTAGTTAGGTGCATGTTCAACTCCCGGCCCTGCCAAGTGTGTGTGTGTATGTGTGTGTGTTTGTATGTTTCCAGCTGCCTGGGGACACAGTAATGCTTTTAGATGCCGCACAACACATACATTCCCTATCAGCGTCTTTGCCTTTGCGGATGATGTCACCCACCTAGAAGTATGCCTCTGGGAGTGCTGTGTTCAGTAATCTCGGTAGCGCATTTTGTAAATGCGTAATGCTGTAGTGTGTTAAGGTAGTTAGATGTATGTTCAACTCCCGGCCCTGCCAAGTGTGTGTGTGTGTGTGTGTGTGTGTGTGTGTGTGTGTGTGTGTGTTTCCAGCTGCCTGGGGACACAGTAATGCTTTTAGATGCCTCACAACACATACATTCCCTATCGGCGTCTTTGCCTTTGCAGATGATGTCACCCACCTAGAAGTATGCCTCTGGGAGTGCTGTGTTCAGTAATCTCGGTAGCGCATTCTGTAAATGCGTAATGCTATAGTGTGTTAAGGTAGTTAGGTGTATGTTCAACTCCCGGCCCTACCAAGTGTGTGTGTGTGTGTGTGTGTGTGTGTGTGTGTGTGTGTGTGTGTGTGTGTTTCCAGCTGCCTGGGGACACAGTAATGTTTTTAGATGCCTCACAACACATACATTCCCTATCCGCGTCTTTGCCTTTGCGGATGATGATGTCACCCACCTAGAAGTATGCCTCTGGAATTGCTGTGTTCAGTAATCTCGGTAGCGCATTCTATAAATGCGTAATGCTGTAATGTGTTAAGGTAGTTAGGTGTATGTTCAACTCCCGGCCCTGCCAAGTGTGTGTGTGTGTGTGTGTGTGTGTGTGTGTGTGTGTGTGTGTGTGTGTCTGTGTGTTTCCAGCTGCCTGGGGACACAGTAATGCTTTTAGATGCCTCACAACACATACATTCCCTATCGGCGTCTTTGCCTTTGCAGATGATGTCACCCACCTAGAAGTATGCCTCTGGGAGTGCTGTGTTCAGTAATCTCGGTAGCACGTTCTGTAAATGCGTAATGCTGTAGTGTGTTAAGGTAGTTAGGTGTATGTTCAACTCCCGGCCCTGCCAAGTGTGTGTGTGTGTGTGTGTGTGTGTGTGTGTGTGTGTGTCTGTGTGTTTCCAGCTGCCTGGGGACACAGTAATGCTTTTAGATGCCTCACAACACATACATTCCCTATCGGCATCTTTGCCTTTGCAGATTATGTCACCCACCTAGAAGTATGCCTCTGGGAGTGCTGTGTTCAGTAATCTCGGTAGCGCATTCTGTAAATGCGTAATGCTGTAGTGTGTTAAGGTAGTTAGGTGTATGTTCAACTCCCGGCCCTGCTAAGTGCGTGTGTGTGTGTGTGTGTGTGTGTGTGTGTGTGTGTGTGTGTGTGTGTGTCTGTGTGTTTCCAGCTGCATGGGGACACAGTAATGCTTTTAGATACCTCACAACACATACATTCCCTATCGGCGTCTTTGCCTTTGCGGATGATGTCACCCACCTAGAATTATGCCTCTGGGAGTGCTGTGTACAGTAATCTCGGCAGCGGGTTCTGTAAATGCGTAATGCTGTCGTGTGTTAAGGTAGTTAGGTGTATGTTCAACTCCCGGCCCTGCCATGTGTGTGTGTGTGTGTGTGTGTGTGTGTGTGTGTGTGTGTGTGTGTGTCTGTGTGTTTCCTGCTGCCTGGGGACACAGTAATGCTTTTAGATGCCTCACAACACATACATTCCCTATCGACGTCTTTGCGGATGATGTCACCCACCTAGAAGTATGCCTCGGGGAGTGCTGTGTTCAGTAATCTCGGTAGCGCGTTCTGTAAATGTGTAATGCTGTAGTGTGTTAAGGTAGTTAGGTGTATGTTCAACTCCTGGCCCTGCCAAGTGTGTGTGTGTGTGTGTGTGTGTGTGTGTGTGTGTGTGTGTGTGTGTGTGTATATATATATATATATATATATATATATATATATATATATATCTTTGTAATATGTATGTGGATATTAGCACTACTGAATGTGCTGCATTGTCTGTACATGTTCACCTTGGATGTATCTGAATGTGCTATGGCTCTGTGATAGTGCACATACTGTGTGCTGTAGTGATCCTGGGTTATAGTTGTGTAGTGACCAGTTATTTTGTTGCTGGGTATTACCAGGGACATTGAAAACAATGATAGTACAGCACCTTTAAACGGTCATGTGCACATCTCAGCAGCAGTCAGCAGTGGTTATTACTTTGGAGGATGAGTATGGCTCATATAACTATGTTTTAAATGACAATACTATGCAAATCAGGTTAACATTACTGACACCCGTTTATCCACAGGTTGTGATACAGATCCCAAGTATATATGTGTATACATTGCCAGGTGCAGGACTGGACTATGGTTGAATGCATGGAGGGGTGTCCATGTCCAGGAATGACGATCTGTACAGCCTGGCAGGTACAGTCTGTGTCTGTCGCACAACCTCCAGTATATAGCTGACACATGCTGAAACAGTGTACATGCAGAGACACACACATAAAACAAACAGCTAGGGCTAACACATACGCACACACATTGCATCAACATTGGGCCATGCAAAACCTGTTGTCCCTCACACACACACAAATGCATACATGTTGATTGGCTGGTTCACTGACAGGCTCTGGAAAAGAAACTACATACCCTGTGCATATGATGACATCTGTGCCACCTCTTGTAATGTGTAACATTGATGCAGGTACAGACTAACATGGTGCTGATGCACAGGGTGGCTTCATAGCACTGTAATAATATTACAATGTTGTTAACACAAAGTGTGATTTCCTTCTAGGTGTATGTAAGCAGGCATGATACATTACAGCTATGATCATCAATGTAGTATAGTTTACAGCACTGTTAATTCTGAAGATGTATTATCCATCCATGTGCCATTTGACTGACGTGTGTAGTATTGGCAGCATGTGTTTCAGAGTGTGCAGTATGTGTGTGATATGTGTAGTACAGATTTACATGTATTTATATGTGAACATGGTGAAGGTGCACTGTCTGCATGTACATGTATAGTGCATACATTGGAATGGTGACATGCCCTGTATTTCACACTGTTAACACTTCATAGTTTCTATTGGTGGCCAGTATGCATTATACTACACATATTGTTGTACTTGTCTACACATGTGTGATTGCTATGGTTTTACACGGTGCTGTGGATGATACTGTTACTATCTGTCATAGTTTTGCATTATGGTAGTAGACACGACCTCAACAGTCTGAATAACCAATTGTTATATGATATCTTTAGAACTGACCCACACATGTAGGACACACAGTAGAATGTGGATCCTACATGTACTATACTATACCATTACGCACTGGTATTGACCGCCACACAGTGCTGGGACCATTACTGTTTGACATATAGCCATGTTAGTTACAAGCAAAGACAATAGGGATATTCCTGTCCACATCTGGGAATTCATACTGTGGCCTAGAATGCATTCTGCACATGACACAGTTAGTCTACACAAGGGTATCATACAGACAGATACGTGTTATCCAACCCATGCTGTACACCTATAAGGCTAAACAGAGTCAGTTATCCACATTTACTACACATACTTCACCGACAGTAACACATAGATATTACACCCCAATATGTATAATGGGTAACAATGTGTACATATAGATATGTGCTATGTCATTTGTCATTTGATATTTGCATTTACAATGGTATTTTGAAGTACATCACTGTATCATATATGCAATGAGAGTTCTGCATGCATATCCTCCATGGTGGTTGTACAACTATGATGAATGTCCATTATTGACATACTTTGCTGTGTTTGAACTGTTCTGCAGTAATACACATACATGAACAGTCACTCACACTATGTATATAATCTGTCATGTGTGTGTGTGTGTGTGTGTGTGTGTGTGTGTGTGTGTGAGACACAGATGACCTAGGCCACAGACAATTCTGGTACATGTAGTTGACAAGTGCTTTAATGCTCCACCAGATGTGTCCAGGCACCAGAACTGTGACTTCAGTGACACAAACACATGCTAGAGTAAAGATTCTGTATGTGCATGTGCCTCATTATGGCATTCCTGTTCATGTGTGTGTGCATTTCTGATGTGTGTCATCAGCCACAGTTGAACTGCACATCCGGCATCACCCACTAGGTGACCATGAAGGTTGTCCCCATTGCCAAATGTTTTGTACAGCTGCGTCAGATGCTACATATCGGAAGCATTGCAGCTTCCAGGGCATCCAACACACACATTCATTATTATGGGCTGGCCATCACACACTTACCGCCACTTCATGGAGGGGAAGCCCTTGTGGATGATGTAGGCCCTACCACACTCACTGGCTGGTGCTTTGATGCATATGTGCGTGCAGTGTATTGCACACAGTACTTAGGGTATACCACTATTGTGTGGAAAAGACACATATTACTGCCCAATATCTTACGGGAATTGGGGATATATACATCATCACTGACATGTGCTGACATGGCATTCATGAACTGGTGCAGTACCCTGGATGCTGATGTTTGTAAAATCCACATCATATCACCAGTTGATCTCTGGAAGGTACCTGTTGCTAGTATCCTTAGGGCAACACATACCTTTGTTTCCACTGGGATAGGTTTCCCTCTGTTGGTTCTGTGTGTGGGACATGGCCTGCACAGATCCACAATCTTCTGCAGGAGGTCTCTGTCCACTCTATAGCGCTCTACTATCTCCAGCTCATGTAGCCCCTGGTAGGTTACCCTGTGCCTGCACACTCCTCTCCGTCTACTCACTGTGTGATGCTGAGCAGCATTCACATTGGCACAACCCTCCACATGTTGCATATTTTGACGTATAATAGCAATGGCAGCCCCTAACATTATGTTGTCTCAGTTAAGCTTTTACAGTTTTCACTTCTCTTAGTATACTACAGTGTTGCAGCGTGTCTGAGAAAAACATGGTGGACTGCTGTTTGTAGAGTTGTACGTGCTGTGCTGTGCTGGCCTACTGTACTGGCTATGTAATATACTCAGTCTGATTGTTTTCACCTGCTAGCTATGGTAGTTCTCCTTGGTTAACTTACTGCTATTTGTTTATCTTCCTTTTCACTGTTTGTGTCCACAGTGAGCGGCGCCACGCACAGGAGCACAGTGAAGTGCATATCCGCTTCCACGTGCGCACACAGGCTTATACATGCGTACAAACACTTACACTGGCTTACACAACATTACACGGGCTTCAACAATCTTACAGTAGCTTACTCATTCTTCAACTCATGCACACGGGCTGACACACATGCACACATGCTTACTCGGGCTTACAGGCTTGCACGGGCGCAAACACACTTCACCAGGTTTGCAAGGAACTTCAGTGATATCCATGGTGTACACCATCAGTTTACTGACTTTACCTAGGATGAATCATAACACGCCTCTTCCACTGATGAGTCACTGACAGCAGACATGTGACACACTGCTCCAATAAGATTACAGTGTTTTATACATACACACTCATGATGTTACCTATCTTCTACGCTGATAGTCCCCTTAACCTACTCTTACACTGTAGAGGCTTGGCCCATATGGCATGACAAATTGTGCTTCACTATCCTCAGCCTCAATTGCATAGGATTGCCTACTAATGCTTGGTTACATCTCTGAGAGTGCGCTTCCACACATAGCAACCACTACTCAGTAGCCATGTTGTCTTCAGCTTGCCATTCACCTGTATGATGAAATAACTTTTAACTGACATTACAATTTGAATGTATATTTTACATATTTGTCTTGTTTTGTATGCACAGCGCGTACTTGCGTCGCTGCGCTATGCTTAAACACCGGAGATCGGGGGAGGACAACTAGAATTTTATTAATTTCCAATGGAAAAACATGCCACTGGCCTTATATTTGGCCATTGACATGCTTCTTCAACTAAATCCATCCTTTATTTGCAGATGACATTGCTCCGTTTAGCTACTTGCAGAACGTTACTCGGTTAACATCCGTGTACATTTCTGCACATAACTCTACTCTTGCACGGACAGCTTACTGTTTCATGTATTGCATATTTTACATCATTTGCATAGCTTTCACCTACAAATGGGGTATTTTGCATATCCTAACATTGTCCGTGCAACGTTCGTTTAAGGGGCGGTGTTACACGCCCCTACATGATATTGCTGAATAGCTCGGCAGACATCTTGCCTTGCTCTACTCTTACTCTACTCGTACACCGACCAAAGCTTCATGAATCCTGGCCTAAGCTTTGATGTGTGCTAATATGTCTATTTGTGGAGTAAGCATGGCTGTAGGTATGTTTTGACCTGCTATGTCTGTCATTTCTACAGAGCACCTCCCACTTTCATAATTTGTAGAGGTGATAGCCCTATAGGAACTATATGTACAGCTGTGACATTTGACAAGTCCACACATACCTGCGGTCAATACTAAACTGACTACTTCAGCACTTTTCATACCTTCAGATTTGTCTTGTAGTGGTATAGTCGATGATACTGTTTCCTATAACATGTATCTGTTTCTGATACAAGATATGTCATTTTATTACACCACTACACACAATATATGGAGAAATCACAGGCCAGATGCCATTACATTCCTTTTGTAGGACACACCCTCCCAGAGTGTTGTGTTCCTCACAAAAGCCAACAGGTGCTAATCAAAACATATTCTGCTATCATCTACCTTATGTGTTCGCCAGTATTTGCACTTTCCGTCAGTGGCAGAACTCACATGCATGTGTGGGAGACTGAACACTGTATTGGGGACACTGCATAGCACCCTGAGGGACACATTTATGTTGTTTCTATTAACCTTCCACATTGACTATCACAGGGCATTAGTATTCATCCAAATTTATCGAGGTACATGCTTTTGACTTATACATGTTTTGTCATTTGTCATCACTTCTTTCTTCACACCTGTCCACCTAATCTCACTAGTTCTGTACATTTATTTATGTCAGGGTTACCTTCATACCTCTCAACTGTACACATTTTGGGTAAATGTCCCAAACTTAGATGTCTGATTTTGTTCCTTTTTTAATAATATTGTGCCTTTCTGGTAATTTAGTGGGAAGTCATTAGGGACTGTGGGGTTAGACAATAATGACAGACATTTGTAGTTTACAGTTAATAACCCTCAAAACATTCATACTATTGACTGATCCATTATTCTACCAATGTTCTGACTTTGTAAGAGGAATATTTGAGATATTCCCTATTTGTACTTATTTTAAAATGCCTTTGTCCAGATGTCTTATTCTGATTGGAAGGTATGGTTACCATCTTATTCGTACGCATGTACGTCCATGATAATCGCTTACACAACACTAATATAACTCCCTATGTCTTCCCCCAATAGTTTACACAATATCCAGTAGATGGGTTCTTCATTTTAGGAAGTTAGAGGCGTCTGCTATACCCACATAGGAATATTAATCACTCCCATGGGGCGGACCTCATAAATCTGTGCCAACCAACACCTAGGCACCTAGGCCCATTATTGCATACCCATGATACCCAGAACTGACACCCATCCACAGTAGTCATAACACATATTTAATGTGAGCAATAATAAAGTATGGCGACACTTCTAAGCACTATTCACTCCCCGCATGTCGGGACATATGTCATACATTCTGTCAACCCATGTGTTATTACACTTGCACAAGCTACTGTTGCATGTACAGCTATATTGTAGTTGCAGATGACACTTCTTTGCAGCAATCATTACAGGACAGTGCGTTTATAGATTCACAATTTTTGGGGTCCTGCAAAGGACACCTATATCCATGTTTAAAGAGTAGGACTTACAGATCTGGCACACTGATACTTTCCGGGCAATAGTTTTGAGAGCAGCAGTGTATTTACCTTAATTGCATGTCTGTTATGTCTATCCATACTAGCTATGGTGTAACCTATTTATGTACATGTGTTATATCTACGAGGACATTTGTTTATATGTTTGTTAGGTATATATCAATTAATGTTGTATGTGTTTGAGTGTATATATATATATATATATATATATATATATATATATATATATATATATATATCTGTACATTCTTTATTTCATATATTTATTTAGTTTAAGTCAGTGTATATATATATATATATATATATATATATATATAATATATATATATATCTATATCTATACACAAATGTATATATCCATATATAGACATTACATGTAGAAACCAGCATTCATTTGCTATGCTGTGAGCGGATTACACACGCACAGGCGCACTTGCATTTCCTTATTGTGGGTTACGTGCAGGCGCACATGCATATCCTTATTGTGGGTTACATATGTTTACTAAGTCTTTGTGCTTACGTGGGCTTTATTACTTGTGACAGTACCAGTAAAATATCTGTAATCTGGTTAACGGACATATGCGAAACACACGTTCACCTTTACATATTTAAATGTCTGTACAGCACATACGCATTCATTACACTTTAGCATTATATGTGCTGTAGTCGTAGTTGAACCGGGACTGCATTCATGTTGGCCGGATGCTGTAACCACTATACTTTTGGTGTTCTGACTCATTTATATGCATACCCATAGTACATAGCTACATTAACATATGCCTCACCGCTTCACTTATGACACAGGATCCATTCTCCTGCTGGAAAAAATGCGGTACTACATATTACACATTCCCTATTCCCTACTGCTCTGGACCCAAGCTGCATATTTAATCACTGCAGGGATATTCAGAACCCCAAGGCTCATAGTCCTGACACATACAAGTCTTTAATTATCAGGGTGTTCATGTGGTGATCTGGGTTTAGGCTTGTCCGCCTGGTGAACGGAACTGACCTGACCATGTTCAAATGTCAGACAAAGCACATGGACAGAGTTTGTCCATTTTAAACATTTTATCTGTGTTTACAGACACAGGTGTTTGGGCACCTGTCAGCAGCTTATAATGTTGGCAATACATAATATGGGTGGGGGTAGTTACAATACATAATCCACGGTGAGTGGTGTTCTCATTCACATTATTTTACCTGTGTTTACAGACACAGGTGTTTGGGCACCTGTTAGCAGCTTATAATGTTGGCAATACATAGTATGGGTGGGGGTGGTTACAATACATAATCCACGGTGAGTGGTGTTCCCATTCACATTTGACTATTTCCTGTATTCATTCATACGAGGATTATTATTTTGGACATGAATTAACTATGAATTAACTACAGGTATGCAGTAGTACAGTAAACATATGTGAAGGTTTGTTACAGTAAAAATGTACGGACCTCTGTAATACTCGGGGACTATCCCACATCCTTCACAACATTTCATGCTAATGTACATACTATTATTCTGTGAACTTTCGAAGTTTGTGAGAGCAGTATTTACATCTGTCCCTATTTGTCCACCCATCAGTTTAGGCTTTGTCCAGATTTTGTTGCTGTAATAGGTTGAGTGGTGGTGTCGGTAGGTGATTGGGTTGAATATATACTGTCGATAATTCAGTGGGGAGTAGGGTCACCACCTCTTCCTCTTTGTGAGGGGAAGTCCCACTTTGGACAGTTGTGTCCTGCGACAAAACCTAAGACATGGCAAGTGTCCTGTGATTTTAAGACAAAGGTATATTTCTTATTTTCTTTAATAGTTGCTTGATACAGGTATTTTGTATCTGAAACACATAACTATTATTTGGGTTAGCATAAGCAATTCACATGCTATGACATAAGCTTTTATCTTGGCAAACAAGTGTAACTCTGTCCTTTGCACTGGCCGGGGCTATGTTTTATCCTGCAAATTCTCACATTTCTAAAACAGATGTCCCACCTTGGGCATCTGAACAGGTGGCAACCCTAGTGGAGAGACCTGCATGGTGGAGAGGTGTTCCATCCTGCGTAGTATGTTTTGCATGTCTGTCTAGAAACTGAACAGTACCGTGACTACACATACATGTTTTGTCCAGATGTGTACAGTACTAAACACTGTGGTGTGTAAACAACTCTGATGTTTCAAAAGGTTACTTATCCTACACGGGATGTACACACATTTTGCCAGAACATGGACGCGCGGGCATTTGGATTTACATAACTGTGATGGGATGTTTACACACGTGGGATACATATTTGCAATCCTGACACTGCCTAGGACGATACTTCCTACTACATATGGGGAATACTCGCTATGTGTAGGTGTACGGCTGCGCAAGGCTGGTAGCTGGATTTGGTGGACATTTGGACATGGGTGCGGGTTATGTGCTATACAGGGGTTGTTGCGTATTGCATTTGCATGCATGGGTTCTGCATTTGGATGTCCTGGTTCCGCATATAGTATCCTATGTGTATGTGCCGGTTACGTTCCTGTTCATGTGTATAGCACATTTTAATATTCATATGTTTGTGTGAGTTTGGTATACAATTTGGACTGTCAGATTTCTTTACGGTTGTTATATGGCCACAACTGCCCAGCTGTGTACTATCACTACCACTGTGGGACTGCTGGTGACCCTGCCCATGGGGCTAGATGTGTGTATTGGCGGCGCGCTGACATGATGCGCTTCACTTCCACTGGGTATAACTACTGACAGTGCAGTACATTACGGACACACGATTTTAAATATCATTTGTTCCATGGACGGAAACTCATATTGTGTTGCATGCATTTCTGTTAGGTTCTCCATTTTGTGTGGCCAGGAACTGTCTTGCATGCTTTGCATACGTTTCATTATCCACGGACACTGATAGGTGCGATTACTGTTGCTGGCAGACTATAATATTCAGCAGTTTAGGTTGCTCATCGACAGCCAACATTGACACGCCTCTGGGCACAGCTTAGTAATGCCCCATGCACTCGAGCACGTGTCTTATGCATGTGGATGTGGTGGCCTTCATTAATATGCATATGGCGCTACTACACCATATATACGCCGCACAGCCGGCGCAGGCCTTACACTGGCCTTGCGCCGAGCTTCATGAATCCGGGGGTATATTAAAAAAAAAGAGAGAGAGAGAAAAACTCTATTATTTAACCACTACTCAGTTTGCATAGAGAAGCACATATTATGCCTGACTGTGGAATGATAAAGCATCTGCCTGGTCGAGAGCACTCATCTCTCCACATTTATTAACATTAATTTCACCAGTGCTGCACTATGTGTTCTCCATCTGAAATTATTAATAAAATGAACAAAAACATACTTTTTTACAACTGGAATCTTAACAGCCAACAGAAAGACTGTTTAGGTTCTTCCTTGATAGACAACTGAGACAGACATCTAAGAAAATGATTGGTTTTCCTTTGTGGCATCAGAAGTCTGTATCCTTGGAACTCTGTTTACTTTTACTCAGTTTCTTTTTTTTTTTTCAAAACAGGTTTGTTTTAACATATAAGAGAAATATCATAACAATTTTATACAAGTAATTAAAAATAGGTATTATTATAATATTCAACAAAACAACTAAAGTATTTACAAAGACATCCACTACAATCAGATCAATTAATTAAACTAAAATACCATGCTATTGAAATTTAAATTTTTTTAACAAATTTTGTAAATTATCCCATACAATAAAATAAGATGTTTTTCTATTTGTTCTAGTCCTAATTGTGTTTATTTCCATATGGCACACTATATTCATAACATTTTTAAATTCATTGAACGAAGGAGGTGTATCTGAAATCCAATTTCTAGTTATTATTTTCCTAGCCACTGCTAGAATAGACCATAACAAGGGAAGCTTAACCTTTTTAACACTTTGAGGTACAGGTGTGTTGAATAATATAAGAGATTTAGAAATAATGAAATTATCTGTAAAAAGAGCCTGCAAAAATTCATTAATTGACTTCCAGTATTCTTTCAATTTTATACAGTCATAAAACATATGAGCCCAGTCAGCATTAATTTCTACATTACATCTCTTACATAGATTATCTTTATTATTTATTTTATTCATCATCAAAGGTGTATAAAAGATCTATGTAAAAATTCCCATGTATAAAGTATCCAGACAATGGAAGACATAGTGCTATAAGCAGATTCAATATATATTGTTTATCTTGTTGATTTGGTGGGTCCCCATTAATAGAAGTGAAATAATCCCAGTATGAATCTACACTGTAAAAGTTTCTTGTCTGATAACTTTATGTATGTATGAAAGTTTACCTTTATCAGAAACTTTATGTTGTAAATTTAATATCAAGTAATCAATCAGTGTTGGAATAGATTCTTTAACAGTTATAGACATTAAATCTATTTTATTAATGAGATGTTGTCTAAAGGTCTGAACCTCTAACCAGCAAGTTTCTCTTAGATCAAATTCTTGTTTTAAGAAATCTAGATTTTAACTTTATTATCAGATATCAACTGATACCAGTACTTTAGATCATTATCTATAGCTAAATGAGTTCCTTCAGAAGTAGATGACAAAAGCATACCCTGAGTATACATTATAGGAAATACAATAAAATTCCATTCCCTATACTTAGGGTGCATGAATATAAAGTTACGATAACTAATAATAATATTTAATGGGTAACAAACCATATGTTTAGGTGTAATAGGTGAAGTACAAAATTCCTTTAGTAACCATAACATGGAGTTATTTACAATCATATTTTTATGTGTTAAGGAGATTTTCATGAAGTGTATACTAATTAGCTCCCAATAATCTTTCCATTTTGTGACATATGACTGATCTATTAATAAAGTAATAACTTTTACAATAGAAGAGATAGTATATAAATTAAAGTCTGGAAAAGAAATACCCCTTGAGACCAGCTATTAGTATGTTTCTTTAATGCAATCCTAGGTCTATTAGGTGCCCATAAGAAATTTAACATTAGTGTGTTCAGTTTCTTGATAATTATTTTTGTAGGTGGAAGTATTATTGATTGTATTAAGTATAAAATCTTGGGGAATATTATCATTTTAATAATTGTAAGTCTCTCCTCCATAGTAAAAAACATATTATTCCAGGTATTAAAAAGATTTTGTATATTAAGAAAACAGGTATTATAATTATTATATATAATAGATTTAATATCTTTAGATAGTATTATACCTAAATACATTATCTGACCTGAATTGGGTACATATTTAGTAAAATCACTAATGAGAATATTTTTTCGTGTATTTATAGGTAGTATTTTAGTTTTTTCTTCATTGAATATTAAACCAGAAATACTTTTAAAATTCATCATGTTATCAAATAGAGACTGTATAGAAGAATTAGATCCTGCTGATGTACTTAGAACATCATCTGCAAAAAGTTGAATTTTGGATGTTGTATTTTCATCTATTTCAAAACCCTCTATGTCAGTACTGTTTCTGATCAAATTAGCCCAAGGCTCCATTACTAAAGTGAATAATAGTGGAGAAAGTGGACATCCTTGTTTTGTACCTTTAAGAATGGGTAATTTTGTGAAACATATGTTCCTACCTTAATATAAGCCAACGTTCCTTTGTATAAATGTTCAATTAGATTTACAAATGCATCCGAGAAGTTTGTGCACTTCATTAAGGTAAACAGATAGTCCCAACTTACTGAATCAAATGCTAAACTTATATCAAGACTAATAAGTGTTAAATCTTTCTTTTTCCTATTTGCAAAATCTATTAATGTTAAAGTTCTTCTTATATTATCAAAAGTATTTCTATTTACAATGAAGCCTGTCTGATCTATATCTATAATGCCGGAATGATTGTCTTCAATCTATCAGCAAAGATATTCATAAACATTTTATAATCAACATTAAGTAATGAGATGGGCCGATATGAAGAACATCTAGTTGGATCTTTATTAGGTTTTAAAATTGGCGAAATAAATGTATATTGCCAAGATGGGGGGGGTTATTAACTCAGTTTGGGCCAAAATAAAAACCTTATGTATTAATGAATATGTATTTTTAGAAAGGATTTTATATATCTCTGGTATAATACCATCATTACCCGGTGTTTTGTTTGATTTAAGCTTATTTATTTGTGTAATAACTTCTGTATATGAAATACTCTTGTCCAATAGTTTAATCTGTTGTTTATTAAGCTTTTTATTCATATTTGTGGTTATAAACTCCTTTATTTTATCTTTAGGTTCCATGTTAATATTATTATGGTTAATTTTGTGAAAGTGATTTCTAAATTCATCTAGTATTTCTGGTATACTAGAAACATTCTTCTTTTCCTTAGAGAAAAGATTTCTTTGATATGGTTTTGTTTATTCAACCTTTTGTTTTATTTTTAAGTCTATGTAAGTATTTGGGGCTTATTGAATAAGACAAAACTTGTATTTCTCTAAAGTTATTTTAACTTTATGAGTTAAAATTTCTTTGTATTTCTCATTTAGTTTGTTTATTTCTTCAATAACTTTCTTGTCCATAATATTTTCTTTATTATTATGTTTATAAGAGTCTAATTTACTTTTAATA